>NC_135251.1:14713465-15016495 GCF_964204865.1 Styela clava | reverse complement strand
AACATTTATCCTTGGTCTAAGTACTAATAAATCGCTTCCAGTGTTTACTTGACTACATTGCTTTTAATTATTGGGGTTTTGTCTTCACAACAATTCAACGAAGACAGTATCTGAGCGACCAAAACCAGAATCATTGCCCAAATTCTCGTTAGTTCTTAGTAACCATGAAGTCAAAAACAAACAAAAAAAAAGTCTATTTTCCTAATGTTTCACTGTCTATTTCCATCATTTCTTTTTTATGTTTACTATATTGCATAACTTTGAAAAACATTTTTCGCAAGCATGTTTCATATTTGCTTTTAGTATGAATATATATATATATATATATTATGTATGGCTGGGATACTGGAGATTAAGATTTCCTAGTTATTAAAGAACAGTTCTAGGAATTGTTGGAAAAAGTTAGAATACGAGCTGGCTTAGAATAACATTGACAATGTACATCCATGATAACGCGCTAGAACTGCTCTAACGTAAAGAATATAAGGTATTTTACAAAATATGACTCACGTTCTTCCGTTCGTATCTTTGCTTCCTATTAAAAATAACATAAGTACTCTGTAAGATTACAGATATACATTGCAAACATATGATATTTATGAAGTAGTAACTTATATATTTATATATATATATAAATATGTATAAGTTGTACCCCATGACAATATGATTAACCCATGTACACATACCTTTAGAAATTAGTCTCGGCATAAATCTTCGACTTGGCATGGAACTAAACAAAAATAAACACAGCATTATATTTTTGAAACGTAAGACAAAATGATTTTTATGGTGTTCGATCGTTAACGTACATAATAATAAAAGTCCGGGAAATTTATTTACCATCAACGTCACATTGAAGTTTTAAACATGAAATCGGCATCATTTTTTCTATTTCTAATATCAACACACCCTGATTGTAAGCCTTTTAAATAAAATTGTTAACTGTATATGAATAGGATAACATCGAAAGTGATGTTTAACATCCCTTTATTTTTGAATAATGTTGGTCCGTTGGAATTCACCGAGACAGCCACAAAACCGTCTTTCGACCAGCAAGATAGTGTGTCGTAATATATGTGAAATTTCGGTAGAATTTTAAAAAAATATGGTAGTATATTAATGATGGGGACGGTACTTGGTGATAGCATAAAACGTTTTCAAATATTGGGAAATATTAATTAAGAATTTTTAATCAAGCACTTATGAGATATTTTATACGGGTTCACTCATTCAATTAGATTGTAATAAATAACAGTTGTAGGACGAATTAATTTCTGATTTGTAATTAAATATGGAAGATTCCATGTGTGTTTTTGTTTCAGTCAAATTATATTTCTTTATAAACTTAGAGCAAATTGATGTAAAAATGATCTCAGTACAAAAAGAAAACCATTTAATCTATAAACGAATAATAGAAAATCTTTCGAATTTGGATTCCACTTCGTAGTCATTTTATGCTGAAAATTACTAAACTAACGATATGTTATTAGCTCTCGAGAACCAAAACGAACAATTCATTTATTAACAATTTACACGAACAAGGAAGAGATAAAACACCGTATTGTTAGAAATAAATATTTGTTAGAATAACACTAGATTTTATCTACGCATCAGAATATTTACTGTATTTATGTGAATATCATATCATATCATAACAGGAAAACATTTATTACCTTGTGAAAGTAGAAGAAAGTATCAGAACAAGAAACTTAATAAATGCCGATCTTAAATCCATAATCCCGACGTTTGAAAGCAATTTAAAACTAAATTAATTTATATTTTCTGAAGTACAAATAAGTATTACAACCTCATAATGTAATATACAAATTCGCTGAAAAGTGTTGTTAAATTAAATATAAGATGAACTAAATATACATGTATTGCTTGTACATTTTTTATGTTCAATAAAGTTCTTGGTCTATTCAGCGTCTGTCTATATCAGTCAATTTATTGTATTTGTTTCAAAGCCTACTAATATTGTTTTCCAATATTCAATTTACTTAGAATCAGAATTTGTTGTGGGAAGCATTCTTCCCAAAGTATTTTCATTATATCGGTGTGGCAAGGAATAGCTAAACATGACACCAATAATAAACAAAATATGTTCTTCGCTTGTTTTTTCATTAATTCCTTTTATGCAACCGCGAGTACACGATAAAATGCAGGACGTGATTAGCTGGTTTCATAATACCTATAATAATGAGGCTAATTTCGATTATTTAAAAGCTTCAATCTTAACATCACTGGTAGATATAAACAACCGTAAATGTAGAACGGCTATTTAGCAAACGATCCTTACCATGACATGGGGCTCGTAATCGACGAGCAACGAATTCAACAATCCTTTGCAATAACTTGCCTACAGGGAAGAATCGATTGTAAAAATAAACTGGATAACTGTCTTTTTTATACCGAAGGGTATCTCATACCTGCCTGTCCCTGTGACTTCTCATTGCAAAACATAAAGATCAACAAAATCATATAAAACTATAGTCAGAAGTCGTGACCTTACGCTCACTTTTAAGAATAAGTAAAATTACATGATATTTTCACGTATCAATATTTGTAACGCCAGACGGCAGCGGTTTTTCTGGTTTGTTAAGCCGTATTGGCAATATATATTTAAGAGATAGATAATTTCGGAGCAAATTTACATAATACCGGTAATTTTAGTAACTACGAAATAACGATGCATTCGGCAAATTTGCTTCAAGGCCCATTTTTTACCACTCAATATCATCCCTGTAAACATACGTGTGCCTAAAATACAATCTTGTACATAGAATCAAAATTCTCCTCTCCGAGTGGTTTTAAAGCAGCATACTTTGTGTAAATACATAAGTCTCAGCTTAGTTTCTTGGTCACTTTCTGAATTTAAGCTATTGCCTAATTTCTGTTGCAGTATTACATCAAACATTAAAATATTTCTAAGTCAAAAAATCCATTCTCCACTTTGCCTAAGTAATAAAAAAATTGCGACATGATAGATCAATTTTTCTATGGACCATACTCCAAAGTTTGCGAATAATTCCTGATTGAATTCTTTGACGTCATGCATAAAAATGTGCGTATTTGCGACAAAAGAGTTTCTTTGTATAGGTGAAATAAATTCGATCGTAACGCACACATAGCGAATAAAAAGCTACAAATGCGGTGATGCAGTAGCCTAATTTTTTATTGTCCGATAATATAAATTAAATTTAGTGGCCCATCGAGTTCGAGCCCATCAAGTTCCGTGACGTACCTTACGCTTCACATGATATTTAAATTTACGTTTTCAAAATCACCAGTGGATAAATAAATATCATATCAACTGCTGGGATCGAGCAAAATATTGGAGTGAATCGCTACAAAGGTTTACATATTCAAGACATAAAATGTCCGACCTGGCACAATGTGGAAGAAATCCGTTTGCAATTTTACATTTACAATGGGTTTCTTCAATTTTAGGTCGATGCCAGTCGCTTCCATGAGCGCAACTAAATTATTGTTGCCGGATCACCAGTATTTAAAGTCTATCGGATGCTAAAAATAACTCTGACCAAAAGTGGCGGAAGTATGTTTATTCGCATAAGATAGGTCAGAATCATCACAAGACTCGAGCAAAAAATGCGTGGGACGCACGACGCAATCAGCCGCAAACGAAAACCGCAAATCCGCTTATAATTTTATCCTGGTTTCTCGCTTTCAATAATAATCGTATGGAATCACTTTGGACAAAGCATGCGGAAGGTATATGGAATATGGAATTTGACAAGGTAATGCATTTTAATCGTAGCGGGGGAATTAGAGCAAAAATAGTAATTGGTTCACACTTGTAAAGCGAATTTTCTTATATTATGTTCTTATATTATATATTATTACACATCTCGTTACTAAACTTCCGTAAATTTTCAAAACTTCATACCCATCCTGCCAGCCATCATTGTCCGTTATATTAGGAAACATTTGATTCTTGTTTTCGTAAATTATTTTAAACAAACGTAATACTAGCAGAAGAAGTTATAAACCGTAGAGTAGATTATCATTGCTTTTTTTCTTGCAGATCTATATATCAAAATTTGATGTCGGTCCTTTATTGTTATTTATTTCTATTCTATTTGATTCTATTCTATTTGATGTCGGTCCCGGTCGTTTATTTCCAGAGATATTAACTTGGACGTATTGGCGTATCGTTATATTGCCAAGAAATGAAAGACCCTTTTACTTACTTTAGAAAGTTTTACTTAGTCTTTTAAACTAATATCATAAATTTGTCAATTTCACAAAAATACAGCTTCACAAAGTCATGTCGAGAAATAGAAGCAATAAATCCAAAGTGTTCGATCAGTCAATAATCATTCATGTATATTCTATATAATTATTCGAATGGGTTTGAATAACAAACTTTTCAAATGTGAAGTTCAACGTTATATAATAAAATAAAACGTTTTGGAACGATAAATCGAATACTGTTCTTATTCTTTTGAAGTTCTTGTCTCCCAAGTTAACTTGTTTGAGAAAATTTACCCAACTTATAGGGACGCAACCACTAAAGTACTGACAGCTACTAAAATTCAGAAATGTAAAATTATAGTGGTGACTTTTCACCAAGATCAAGTTGAACCCGTATACATGTGTTGGGGCTAACATGAATTCGCTGTTGTGTTGGAGATGTTGTACATAAATTGTTAAAACAATCAAGTCCACAATTCGTGGTTTAGACTTTCTCAGTTATATTGTTTAGTTAGCTGAATAATTCTCAAAAATCATGAAATTAATAAAAAACTATTGTTTGCAATCTGTTGACAGCTCACCAATGAATAATAATTCTAAAATTAGCAATTTGTGAGAAAACTTGATAGATATCTACGACAAACTCTATTCAGGGAGGATTCGGAAAGTCATCTGTCAAAATGAATCACGGACGGCCTATTCGGTTTTCATTCTTATTATTCCAAACACGCCATTCTTTATGACCAATGCCAACTTTCTCGATAAATGTTCTCCTCGCATTTGTTGAATGTATTGCCGTTAGTTAGTCATATTGATATTATCATTCGAGGGCACACATTAAAAAAACTTGTTACGCACACGATATAACCCACAAATTCTGGTAGCTTGTAGATTCTTAGCAATCGCAGGAAATCTGGTGGGAAGACATTCTCATGAAGTATTGTTCAGATCTGATAAGCCTGATCCTGTACATAGTTTTAGAAAATCTATTGTCTTCTTTTGTTCCACAATGCGTCAAATATAAACGAATAAATCACAGCGCGATGAATTATATTATTGTGGTTTATGTCATAGTGATTAGTGACAGCTAGCCATTCACACGAGGCTGTTATTTTCATTGGGTCTCTCAACAATGTATTTTTTGCGTGTTGGCTGCATTTCATGGGTCTCATGGAATCAGAAGTTAATTCATTCCCACACGCTGTCAAGTCATAGCTGACAAATGTCTGCAAAACATTTTTCGATAGAGAGAGTGTAACGAAACTTGGTGTTTCAATCGAAAAATGGAAGTGGGAAGGCAACCATCTCCCATGCGATTTTACACTCCGTGTAGCACGCTTTCATCATCTTGGTCATTTGAGTACAAACTCTTGGTAAAATAAGTATTGGTCGTAAGCCTTACTCAATGGCATTCATGGAAATAATAACGACGTTTCTCCACATTCAACTGCATATACATACATACCGATTCTAAATTTACAAACACACGTTCGCCAAGTCCATTGCTGCGTCACCGGTTCGTATTCCTTACTATTCTGTATATGTTTTCAAACATCCTTACACACTTTCAATTTCGGTTACCTCGCAGTTTCTTTCAAATAGTTATTTCTCAATTTTGCCTTCGCCATTTACGTGATTCATCACCACCGCCCGACCTTTCGAATTTTACGCCTTTTGCGCCCTAAAATCAAAATATCCTTCCTTGAGTTAGTTAGTATCAATATATTTTAATACATAGATATGGAGATAAGAAACGAAATATTATATTGATCGGTAATGGATTCAAACGACAGTTGTTGAAGTAAATGTTTTTGCAATAAATTTGTATGCAACAACATTGATCTTAACATATTCCATAACAATAATTCTCGATGAATCTAGTGTTTTTCTTTTCGGCTTTTTTTCGTCAAAAGTTGAAGCGCGACCGTCACATACTTGTAAACAAAGATGTCGTTAAACGCAAATCAGAACGCGTTGTCTCTACCAACTGAAAGTGAAATCAAAACACTAAATATGATTTGCGACACGAAATATTTAACAATTTTATGGACACTCGAATATATAAATTATCGTTCTTGTGCGCACGTAATAATTCAACACAGATATATCGAAGGAAGAGGAACGGCAAAAAATCACAGATAATAATTATGGGATGCAAACACTCCGTTGAAGCTGCATGGATTGTATTTAAAATGATAAAAAAGTAATTAATCAACGTTTTTATATTAGCCGACAAATAACTAATAACATACGAACTAATTAATGCATGTGCACATATTCGCGCGGCCATATACAATACATCAGTTTAACGGAATTTCTATGCCGGAACACATGCGTGGACTTTATCAAGGACTGAGGATGGTATTTTTTGCCTTGCATTGCAATTTGATATGCAAATGACGTATTTTTTCAAAACTCATGTTGAATGGCATGTTGGACCGGAAATACCTCATTCTCGGAGGTGGATTTCCTTGTTGGGCTAAGGATTCTAGGATGCTGCAAATAAATAAAAAAACGCTCTTTATATGCTCTTTAGTTTTGTTGGATCACTGAGTTTTTATTCCGCATTTGCAGACATCTACCTTCAGATAATATCTTTTTAAAATGACTCAACCGTCAAAAATCACCAAATTTGATGACCGAATACCGTGAAATTATGCATGCAGTTAGTGCCTGCACGTCATTAGATGACCAATGATGTTGCGTCTTGCGTGAGTACGTACGTTTGTCACGTGCGTAACTTGTTCCATGCGTTGGGTCGAAATCTTTCTTCCTAAATAGGTTTGATTCCATGAACATACTCAGTTAAGTTATAAAAAACAAGTAGATGTATGTTGAAAATACGTTGGTATAATTATGGTACGTAGTCACATTCCCTCTAAAAGCTTGCTTAGTTGCCCGGATTAGAAGGCCATGTGAGCTCCAAAAAAAGGCCTGCGCGGAAAAGTAGAAAAAATAGAAAAAAACACAACATTTTAATACTTATGCAGTGCGCAGCAGAACGAAAGTACTGCGCGGGAATTCTCGGCCAGCTGTGCGACCGCGCATCTTAGGGGGAACTTTGTACGTAGTTATTCAAATTAATTGCTGCACAAAATATAAAAACTGTCAGTCATAGATATGAGTAAATGCTTCTACTTTCTGGAAATTTTAACTTTCCGAATATTGAAATGAGTTTTGGGTAAATTCCTAATAGCAATGTCATGTACAATCCAGCGTAGATTTATAATAGCAACACTTCGGGTAAAAATAAATTCAATCTCCTTCTAATATGAGCACAGCAATCGTCAACAAATTTCCAGCAATTGATCGTGCAATGAATATGAAATACCGGTTTCGTTTGGCTTCTCAAAAAGGAATTTCTATCGATTATGATTTTTTCTGCAAAAGTGTTGCGAATATTTTTCGAGAAAAATAATACGCGTACATTACATGAAAAAAGAAAAATGTGGTCGCGACTTAGTTTAAATCAATCAATCGATGCTTTTATTAACACGAAAAGCAGATACATTAAGATATGACTCATATCCATTGGTTATTGCTAATCACTGTTGTTGCTATGTTTACAATACAATGTACAAAGATAGTTGAATATTTTTGTATTAAATACGATTGACGTCCAAATTCACGATTATATGATGCGTATAAACATAAATCATATTGTCACAATTGAAACAGTAAACACATGAAGTTTCTAGAAAAGTGGTATCTTAGCCCTTTCCATTTTTATGATATGTTTTAATCTGTAAATACAATTTTATCTAAACACCGATCCTAATGAAACAAATTATGCAGATACTTGACAATCATCAGGTAACTTGAACTTTAAAAAAAATATAAATGAATGTTCAAAACTCACAATTGTTTCTCTTAACGTTAATATTCATTCAAAAATAGCAATGAAAAAACTGAACTTTCAACAGAAACTAGCCCCATAAAATGGGCGATGAGGAAATTAGATAAAATTCCGATCTCGTTAGCTTTGCGCTGGGCATTCAATGTGGAAATCGGTATTTTTTATTTCTGGTTTACCGACTACTGTGGGAACAAAAGATGCGAACATGAAAGAACGCAATCTTGGCAATGTAATCGTTAAGTATTAAAAAAAAAACAGCGATTTGCGTTAAAGACAGATGTGTAGGTATTAATATATCGTACAAAAATATTTACTAGAATATACCAATATATTTTATTATTTTTTATATATATAAATGCAACACAAAACAATATTAATGGCTATAGGCTATACATAATTGGAAATACATAATTACATATTTTTGACAAATGACATATATACAGTGTCTGTCGCCCGATTAATTAATATACCAAAATCATGTTGAATTTTTTTTTCTCCTTAGTCATAGAACCTTTCATCGCATTTTGACATATAAGTGTAACACATATCGTTTTTAACATATTGTGCATTGTTACCTTGCATAAGGTACAGGTAGAACAGCAGGATAGAGTATGTTGTAGTTAGACAGGTGGTACAAAATGGGAAATGCATATAAAAAAATTCAGCACATCTTTACTTTTAACAATATAGTGAATCAGTACACACGTTGCCAATAATATATAACGCAATGTGGTGTTGTATGACAACTCACTTGTGACTTGTGAGCACAAACTTGACTCAATTCTATAATTTCTACTCGAATTTCCAAATAATGATATGACATGATATTCCAAAATATGGAATACTTCGTGGCTTAACTCAATTTAAGCAACGTGTAACTTTTTTTAATTACCGCGCAAACTTTGAAACTTTAAAATAAGAAAATAGATTACGTAGACCCTATATTAAAAGGAACGTAAGAAATTTTGTTTTTGACATGCACTCGTCTAAAATACAATATACTTTATGCTAAAAGTTTTCTCTCACAATTTTCATTAAAATACTGTACTGTAATTCATTCACAAACACACAGATTTTTTTTTTCCGGTGGTGATAATCATTTTTACATTATATCACCATAGCAACCGTTATGTTCATCTGTCAATCTTTAAAATTTGGAGCGAACTATCGTTTACGAAACGAAACTTTTCTAGCATTTTTAAAACAAAGAAAAGTCCTTAATGCCGAATGTTGAGCACAAGCTAAAAATCTGCGGAGCACAATCTACAATGAATTACTGTAATTAATATGTATGATATGTAATATGTATGTAAGTTAATGCTATTGTATGTTGCAGTGCATAGAATCTATTTAAAGAAGAAACTTTGGCTTTGAACGAAAAAATATAGGACATTTTTAATCGAGTAATTGTACCTACACAAATGCCAGCAAATATATTACTTGAATGAGTCTTTGAAACTAACATTCCCACTACAAAGATGTAAACGTATCCGACAGATAGATGGCTTTCGACCGACTGACAGGTGATTGACTTGATTCGACAAAGTAGAAAGAAATACGTGATAGCAGGCTTAACCTGTTCTGACTTTATTTGAAAATGTAGCGTGTGGTAATTTAAACTTTCGGTTTCATGATCGGTAGCGTATAAATGAATATTCATGGTACCAATATTAACTTTTGTTTTCGTTTTCATGGAATCTATTCGCTGATTTTTTAAGTGTTATAAGGTCTACTCTAAACTTAATTCACATTGCACCACACATGACTGAAACCAAATTTCTAATGTAGCGAGGATATATTCACCGCAGTATAGGGAAAACCATACGTTTATCGGCGGTCTACCTCAGAGTTGTTCGAAATACAGTTTTTACAAATAAAATTGCACTTGTATGTTGGCTGTAAAATCCGTAGTTGAAACTTTCCCTTTTAAAGCTATTTTCACGATTGACTAAATTGTATATACTTCCGATGAAGTTTAATTAATCGAGTGGAATGAGTTATAGTTTCAGTACAAAGAATAACAAACGACTGGCTTTTCTTAATAACAGAAACAAATCAACAGAAACTAAAGTTAAAATCCCTCCTACAAGATAAGCAATTCGTAATTACCCCCTTTTAGTCAACTCAAAGTACAATTATAACATACAACATTAAAAAAAACTTCAATATAATCATTTCATAGAATGAAATTATTGAATGACTCATATAAAAATATAATAATGCTTTTCTCAGAAATCAAGTAAAATACTATTGCCGCACTTCTCTTTTTCTCATGCTAGGTTTGATCTCTCTATTAAAAAATAAAAATAATAAGCAAGTAGTATTTTGTTCACAAATGGGAACAAGAAAGCATTGTCCAAATATGGAGACAGGAAGGCCGAATTGGTCCAGTAGTTAAAGAGAAAGTGATTTTTTTTCACAACAGCAAAATAACAAAACGATCCATAGGTACATTTCGTGTACAATAAAAATAGAAACAAAAACAAATCTTGTCAACTTCTGCTAGTAACTCTGTTCCTGAAACCTGCAATTCGTCGTAACGATAAAGCATTTATCGAAAGTTCTGCTTCCTGTGTCGCGTGCTCCGAAGAACTCAAAAACGAGAGATTGGGTTGTTCTCAATTATATTCTCGGATCCATATGTTGTCATCCTATTTCTACTCTTCGCCGCAAATGATCCATCTCTATGATCAAGCCATTTTTAAAAGGGTTTCGCATAGTAGTTTTGATTGTAATCATAACATAATTTTTTTTCTTCCGCGTTTGCAATGGGCCTTTGAGGGTGTGATCACTTTGTTTATATGTTGCGTAAGTTACCATGCATCATGCGCGACGGTTGGCAAGGCATGGCGGCATTCGAGAGTCTTTACGCAAGGATCGTGCGCAGAGACAATGAATAAACACTGCGGGCTATAGTAGTTGATTATCACATCACCCCCCAGGCGATCCGGCTTGCGGCATGGAGTGTATTTACGGCGTATGAGTCTTCATATGTTCGTCAGCAGAACCATAATGTTACTAAAGTGGTTTGAATAGTAGAAATGTTTGGAAGTTTCATTTAGTCTTTGTAAGTTTGTTTCAGTGTTTATGGACGAGTATGGTAATGTTTTGAAAATATATATATAAATAAATTTTTCTTTTTTCCGCGGGATTGTTTATTTTTTACAAATCGTCTTTTCTCGAATACCGCTTTTCTCAAAGGTATAACAGCTACAGATATTATGACACTAATGAATATATATATATATACTAACATAGTATATACACACCAAGTTTTCATATCGAGATTATGTAATAATATGCGTGTATTTGGAACCTTTGTTTACCACATTTGGTGGTTTATGACATCTAAGTAAAGTTAGATTGTTTCTTACTCATCTGATGTTCTCTAACGTTAAAATTCGCAAGCAAAACAGAGACGAAACATAGGTGCGGGAGCATGCTACGCTGAACAAACTGGAGGGTTTGGTATAATGGTGATTTCGGGCCACTATCAAAAAGTCAGTTGAAATCTTTGCCAACACTTCCACAAATTTTATTTTTTAAATTTCACCCTCCACCCTCTTTGCTTTCAAACGTTTATTTATTTCTCAATCCGACTCTACAAGAGTAAATACACCGTCGGTTTCGTTAGATTGGTTGTGATATTAAATTCAACTAGACGACGTAGAATAGCCATGGTGCATTTACATCTATTTGCAAACTATGATAATTATTTGCCACAATTAGGCAGAAATTTTGAATGAGTAGTTTCTTTACACGTCAGAGAGCCCATAAGTCGGTTGGGAAGTTATTTTTATATATATTTCAAACAATATTTTGGTATTCAATATACTAAATCAGGTAATATTATATCATGTACAAAATGAATAATGACTACTGTCGAAATATGCTTACATTATAAGTGCTTGAAAAATGCTCAAATAAACTTAGTTTCGAATGCAGAACTAGTCGAATTTTCTTAATTATTTTCACATCCATTTGAAAACTATCTTAATCATGTAATTGGTGCTTCTCTCACGAGTCCCAGGACAATTAGGCAAAAAATCTTCAATGAATAGAGCTGATATACAGATCAGTGAGAGCCGAAACAGTAGAAGTTCAGAAACTCATTTGAAAAACTATTTGGTTATTGCAAACACTAAATTGAGCAAGCTATATTTTGTCGTATGCAGAATAAAAACAAGTGACACGAAATAATTTTTCTAAAGACGAAGATATAAAAAAAATGATATTTTTTCTTTCCATATTTAATTAACTTGATGATTGTATTTAGAATATATGGCAGATTTGAGAAAATTTCGTCACGGTATTATGGGACCATCAACGAGAAAAATAGTAATTTCTATTATGTTTGGATTGATTTTCTATATAGTTGCAACAAATATGTTGTGCCCAAGAAACATCGAAGCAAAAAGGTAAGATTAAACATAAAGTTGAAGTTCAGTAAGGGTATGACCATTATTTAGATTCAATTTCAAAATGTGCTTTGCATTTTGCTATATAACTGCTTGATACTTATAACTTTCATCTTGAATTCCTTTAATAATTTTTCGCCCTGTGTTCAACCCAAATAATTTCGAACGTTAGCAATGACCTGCATATATTATGGTACAAAGTTTGATTATTATAAAACAATGTAAGACAGCGAAATACAACAAAACTTTATAGAGAATCAATTATCCATATTTTGAAAATGTTTATGTAACTAGACACAGAGATATGAATAGTTTTGCTAAATTCTTGTTGGTGTTAACGCCAAATCGTTGCTATCGTAAATATCGCTTCTCTACTCAACTAATGGACTAACTGATTTTTCAAATTTTGAGTATTTGAAAATGGAAGAAGTTTCTATGGTAGGCGATTACTTTTATTCACTGTTTTCTAGCTTTCCTTCTGAGTAACGGGTGATCGCAAAAAAATAGGACCCAGGTCATTTAGGAGATATTTCAGAGTGAACATAACTTTCGTGAAACCTTTGGGTACAATCATGCACAAACATAAGTCCAAGTGTTTAATGAATTCACTTCATTTGTCGTAAAAGTAACTGAGACATTTGTGGGTTCTGTTTTTGTGGTCACTCTGTGCTACGAAGTCTTTCACTAAGAATTTTGCTGTTTCATTTTAATCAATGAAGAATCCGTATTTCCAGATTGCTTTTGTATTGGTTGGCCGCTGATCGTTTCATCAAACTTCGTGCTCTTAGGTCAAACCATACCTGTACCAATGCGAAACTTTCGTATCTGTTTGTTTAGGAGTTGCTCTCTTGTATTTCATGATTATGAAACCACAAAGTATATGTTTCGGTTTTCTAAATCGTTTTTTGTTAATGCTGAAACCAGAAATTACTTCCCTGTGTAACTATCGCTTTTTAGAAGTTGAATAGAAATTTTCAGAAAGCTTTTGCTATCACGTGTTTAATATTGGATCCGTTGTTTTTCTGTTTTCCCTTCAATGTTCCACCGCGTATAATTTCGCAAATCGATTTGGGTGAGCGAGTGCTTCAGAAATGCGTATTTTACTAGTACTGGTATATACTACGAACAAACATATGTTAATTGAATGACCATAGTACTAAATTATCATTTCATGATATACACCAAATATTTCGTTATTCAACTCAGAACAAAATTTATTGTTCAACCTCAAAAATAGTCAAGCAATTAGTATAACGCATTTATCACCTGACTAGATTAACATGATTAAGCTAATTAACCTAACAGTAAACTTATAATTATGAAAATTTTATTCTAGTCTTGGTGCAGAAGAATGTGTGGAGTGGATGTCTTCATCAGAAATCCTTGATAACAATAACCTTCAGCATCCTCAAATAAAGCTAAATTCTGAAAGATTTCTTCTTCCATTGCTTTACAACGGCCCCACTAACCAGATCTGGGGATTGAGACAAGCAGCATACGTGGCAATTCTATTGAATCGAACGTTGGTATTACCATTATTCCACAAGCACATACTTGATGAATCTGGCCCGGGAACCATCATTGACGCTAGTCACAGGTGCTTTTTTATTGAGAAAATCAGTTTTATTCGTTTTAGCTTGAAAGAATTTAGTTTTTATTTGAAACCGATTCACTACGAATGCGATAATTAGTTTTTAACTTTACCGACTTTTAAAAAATCTGTACATGCAAAATGCAGATTTCAGGTCGACTCACTGTCAAGGCTGATGTCTGTAGTGACTGTAGATAAATATCACCAACACTGTGGAAAGAATGTAGATGTTGTACTCCAAGCAACTACTCCAAGAGACTGGACTGTTGAAAGTCTGAAACAGGCTGAAAAGGAATTAAATTTAGAGTTTCTTCAACGATCTGTGAGTTTTGCGGGTGAATATTTATTTCACATTTTAGGTTTACAAAACTACATTAATGTGCAAGTTTGTACGTAACTTCAAACCTTTGGTTGACTTTGACCGCATGCTGTACCAAATGAGGATATTTGTTGTACTCTTGTTTTGGTGATTCGAGAACTCTGTTGTCTTTAGCTGTGATCTGCAACAAAAGCGGGGGAATTTTTTTTATCAGGAGCTCTACTTTTACAAAATGTTAATAAATTTATATGCTACGCATTTACTAGTTTGAAATAAGGTGCAAAGATTTCCTAATACATCTGCTTGAACCTTTGTGCAAAGTTTATTCCTTTGCTCCATAGTTCATGCGCATTTGCCTCGATAATATCAGAAGCTTAATGCAACTCAACACTGAATATAATTTATGTACGAAATAACACAAATGACCGAACTAGGGAAAGTGGGCAATGAGACTGCTACGAGCCATTTTCATTTTCACTGTAGGGGAACTAATAGAACATAATTTTAACGCTTGATCAAGGGACCAAAATAAAAAAAGAAAGCTAACAAAAGGCAATACCTGCAAATGTCATCACACCTGAGTTCATACCATACATCTTCCTAGTGGTAGTTTGGAGTAAATATAAATTAAGATTTGATTTGAAACTTTGTATAAAACTCTCTACATTTTTTTTATTTCAGTCAAAAGGCATAATCAATCGATCCGGACCGTTTTCCCCCAACATCAAAGTGAAAGCTCCATTTACTGCCCACGCTGACAACAGCCGTATCATTCGAATGGCATATAAATCGGATGAGAAGTGCGCAATTTATCAGTTTCCATTCAGAGAAATAAAGATGAATGTGGATCATACTCCCAATCAAGTAATTTGTATATTATTTAACATTTAATAGTAATCTAGGAATTCTGTTGATCAATTGATAACTTTCATATGTACATCAATATGTTCGAGAGCAAGTATGAGAGTAGAAACTATTGGGAAAGTCAGCGGATGGGCTATTAGTCCAGTCCGGATATAAGAATAAAACTTTTAATATACCATAGTCTTTTGCTAATTTCTTTAGTTTTTGATTTTCCAGAGATGTGTGTCTTGTGTATTCTATGTAAGAAATCTTGTGGAAATTAATACAAACACATTTTCAATAACTTTTTGGCAACCAAAATAAATTAAAATTAACCACAGTCCAAGTCGATTCACTCGTAGTCGTTCACTCGTACAGTTATTGGAAAAGGTAATTTACAATCCAATTATGACGCGATAGTGTGCAAATATCCGCTTCAAACGGCGGCGGTGGCAGCCGACAAGTGATGCGGATGAAAGATTAGACAATGATCTTTATTTATTTAACGGTGCGCGTGAGCGTGGATTCGAAAAACTGTGTGTAACCGTCATGCATTAAATACACTGTTATACCGTCAACTCGGTAATGATATTTCGCGGGAATGAGATTCACGAAATTTCGCTATGGCGTTTTGAAGAGATCCCGTCACGAGTTGATTGTCTGGTCATTTTACTAAGTTAATTGAATAGGCCCCCTAGGTCGCCTGAAAACAAAAATGGGTTTAAGATGTTTTCCAAAAGCAAAGTCGTATAGCAAGTTTTGATATTTCATTACATGTTCATCAAAATCAGTCCAGCAAGACGGTTCGATTCGGAAAGGTCAAAGAGGTCTCAGAGAATACTTAGCGCTACTTAATTACGTGTCCAAACTAACGAGATGATAACAGTTGTACATCTGCCTGACGATTTGTCAACGTACTGCATATATTTTATCTTCATTAACTTTAAAAATTCAATACAAATACTTATTGAAATATCAAAATTAGATGAATGTTCTTAATTGAAGTTCTGTATAGTTATTTGCAGAGGATGACGGGTTGTCTTCCCGTTGAAATTTTCCACTATTGCCCATAATCTGAGAACAAAACGACAAATTAATTGATGCACATAGGACGAGCAAATTTAGTAGGATCATTTTTCCGACCATACTTTCAGTTCAACGTTGCAGAGTATGGGCACCTTACGCCACACGATTCATTCGAGAAATTCCGGTAGGCCTATATAGTGCTGTCAGCAGGACACTCGAATTTAAACAATTACATTTTGTTAACCAAACACTTTGTGTGAAGTGTGCTCATCATACGTAAATAGAAGCACTTTCATCATTTTAATATTGCCTTACCACTGCGACGTTAAAGGCCGAACCCAGGATGAGGTATTTGTTAATGCTGTAATTCAAACTACAGTTTATCAACGCAGGTCGTACACTGTCCAGTTTATACCAATAAATCCTTGAGCATTAAAATTTATTTTTCTGTTTCCAAACAACAACCTATCGTGCCATAACACCGCACCGGCATCCTGCCAGTACCAACTACCGGTATTTCAATTTCAGCCGTGTACATTTACATCCACGTGCATTTGCACCCACAGACAATCGCACCTGCAATTTGTACACACGGACATTAGCACCCATGTACATTTGAACTGGCGGATATACCCGCGCACATTTGAAACTACATACATTCACATTTGCAACCATGTACATTTGCACCCTCGAACATGTTCGCCCGCGCACATTTGAAACCACATACATTTGCAACCATGTACATTTGCACCCAGTGCATTTGCGCACGCGAACATTTGCACCAACGTACATTTGCACCCGCGTGCATTTGCACCCGTAAACATTTGCATCTACGTGCATTTGCACCCGAGCACATTTGAAACCATATGCATTTGAACCCGCGTGCATTTGCACCTACAGACAATTGCACCAGCATGCATTTGCACCCGCTTACATTTGCACCCGCGCACATTTAAAACCACATACATTTGCATCCTCGTGCATTTGCACTCAAGTACAACTGCACTCGCGTACATTTCTACCCACGTACATTTTCACCCGCGTACATTTGAACCCACGAACATTTGTTCCAGCGCACATTTGAAATCACATACATTTGCATCCGCGTGCATTTGCACACGAGGGTATCTGCACGCGCGTACATTTGCGCCCATGAACATTTGTACTCGGGATGTTTGCATCTATTGACATTTGCACACGTGAACAATTAAACAAATGCACACCAGTCTTTGAATTGAAAAAGGATTTATTGTCATTTGCGCCGAATTATTCTAATGATATGAATAGTAATGCAGACGAATTCACTGCAAACCCGCACGCGATTAATTTGGGTTTTCATCCACTTAGATCAAGCGAAACAAACGAAAAACAACCCGCATCGGTAGACACCATGGAAACAAGTGTCGTAAACAACTTTTTCCCTATAAATCCTGCTTTCGCAATCTCGAAGTCGTTTCTCGCTCTCCATTTTTCTCTTATCTCTCATTCCTGCTTGAAGCAAGTCTCCCTTGTCTTGTACAATTGATTTAACCCCAACGTGATGAATTTATCTATGACCAGTTTTCATTGCTAACTTCTATTTACCAAACACCAACGTAAATTCAATTAGGTTTTCGTTATTTCTTTGAAGAAAATGACTGACGAAAGTGGGATAGGATTATCTAAATATTAAACTTTATGTGATTAGTAAGCGTCAAAATTTCTAAAAAAAATTATAGATTCAAATTCATTAAAAAAAATTTATACCTGATAATTCACCCTTACGAGTTGATAAAAACATACTAAGTGAGAGGAAGGTAAATGTAATCAGTTGATAAGCGAGCAATGCCCAAATATATACTTGAATATCGTTTTATATGCCGCTTTAACCGGGATATATCCTGATATCTCAATTCGAAAACCACTGGGGTTCCTTCATTAACCCAAGTCAACTTTTCGTTTCCGAAGACAAAAAAATCTGGAAAACACATACGCGATGACATTGACATACAGAGTACAGACCGCACCACCCAACGCAAAACTAAGTTATATATATATAACTATATAAACCTTTATAATTTATTTATTATATATAAACCTTTATAATTTATCATGTTTTGATTTAGGTTAACATGCAAAAACATTATGATACGATTGTAGCTTGTTGATTGTTTAAAAATCGTGAACGCACGAACAATTGTCTGTTTATTTGTGTTTATGAAAATTGTCTATGAATCGTAGTCGAAAGCGTGAGAAATAACTTAATTTCCAATATTTTAGTCATGATTTAGATTGTTAATATAGATAACTTTTGTACTTTTTTATTACGCTTCAGTGAAATAACGAAGGAAACTTGAATGAACTGAGGTATTCAAAATGAGCAAATGCTTTACTGAACTTTAACAGATGATCACAACTGTTTACCGACCTATAGGTTTATGTTAATTGACAAATTAAACTTTTAAGTCTGATGTTATTAATTTCGAAATTCCTCAAACGTACACAATGAACCAATCGGCATTGAGAAAACATCCAGTTGGCGCAGTAGTTGCACACATTCAAATCAGAACAGAAAATTTACTTTTGTGGTGTTTCGTTTCAGAAGGAAAACATAGGTGACGTACATCTATTTTCTGAATCAACTGATGACATTTCATCACGGGCGTTGGTGAATTCGTTGTTCCAGAATATGCTTCCACCCAAATACATACAGGTAGGAAGAACTTTATGTTTTTATTTTTAGGTAAGATTTTGTTATAACAAAGTCATTTATATTTTTACTGAAATATAAAATTTATTGATATCGAAAGTCGAAACGTTTCTTAACGTTAAAAGGGAGCGAAAGGCTGCATCGGGGTACGTGGAGCGCAAGTGGAACAGGCGTATTCTCCAATGGAAATCGGTCTACGCTATAGCTATATACGCCGTTACCACACAAGCTGACACTAATCTTAACATTACTATATTATTTGTAAATTTATTGGGCTTCTCTATAAAAATATTATATTATAACTAATGACAGATAATATATTTTTAAGGAAATTACTGAAACATTTTTGGAACATGTCTTTGGTGGTAGTCCATATTTGGCACTGCATTGGAGATATGACAAAGAAGATTTCGGCAAATTCATGTGCAACAAAGAAGGTATTACAAGTTTTAAATTGATACTTAGAATACATGTATCGCCAAGTTTCTGTAAAATTGGTGCACTGGGACCCGTAAACAGGTTTATGCTCACTAACGCTAATAAATGGGGCAAGTGGGCAGACAGGATATGGGAATATTGTCTATACAGTACCATAGCACATTAATTAGATTGTAGTATTGAGAGTTGGGTTATTTGTAAATGAAAATAGAAAAGCTGAGCTTAGAATCGTGTCCATATATTTGAGCATAGCTCTCTTGTATTTTTGCATGTTTTTTACTGGTTGGAAAAAATAAATTTGACTTGAATCAGCTAAGTACCGGTACGTCGTTCACATGACGAGTGTCACGAATTGAACCATTCCTATAGGAAAACTTGATTCGACTTCTGTAAAATATATATATGGAAATAAAGTCTGATGGCTAACTAACCGCAGTGCCGGCTCACCCCAAAATTCATCATCTTATCAATCGAATATTCCTCAAATAATAATATGCCATCATTAGGGCTGGGTATTTCGAATCGAATGGTAAATTATTCGAATCGGTTCAGAGCAAAATTTCAAATCACCGCCATCTTTTTTTTTCCGCCAATGGTCGAAGTAAATTTATCAATTTTTTTTTATTGAAGCCATATTTTTTCAACGCAATTCTATCATGTGACTTTTTTCTATAGTGAGGTATTGGTGAAAACGTGTTTTTTTATTGCACGTGAAGGCTCAGCTATCTGCCCGAGGGATGTATTCTATGTTTTCAGTAATTTATGTGTCTGGAGGACCTAATACAATGAGAAAGTTGCATACGATTTTATATCTTCCAAGTATTCGAGTTCGATTCGGAAAAAATATTCGATACGATTCTGAAATCATCAGGTATTCGAAAATGCCCAGTCCTAGCAATCATACCTGTGAAATCCCCGATAATTTCTTATAAAATAGGTAGGCCTACATGATATCTTATAAAAGTAAATAATCAGAAATGGTCTATATTTCCTTAACCAAAAAATAAATAAACAAAGCGGACATGATCGAAAGCAAAACGTGCGGTCACGCAGTTCTCCCGCAGTTTACATAGAATAGATGAAAAACAAGCGCATCAAATTTTACGTATTTAAACCATTAGCCGATCAGTAAATCCAGAGTATGCTTAGTAACCACACAATAAATATCAATTAAAATATACCTCAACGCTATTAACTCTTTTAGGACGGAGACCACCCATCGTGAACTATTCCATCTGCCGTAAAATTGGAAAATTTCTAAAATGTTTGAACGCATATAAAACTCATTACACATGTCGCACAGCCCCAGTAAAAGTACCGTCAAACGCAGGAACTCGTAGTCTGCAAAATTTTCCTGTCTTATGGAGACCGATGGCCGTGGGTTGCTTCAGAGTTCAGCTTGAACCAGCGATTCCCAAAGTGGGCGTTTGCAACAATTGAGGGGGCGCTGACTTCAAATTGGGGGAGCGATGGATATTAAACTGGGCGATTGGGGGCGCTGACAACAAGCATAATATAGTTTCATTTACTTCAGTTATGTGATTTGTTTGACCAGGTTTTCTCGTAATTTTGGTGTGATGGATCTCATTTGACGTAATACCTTATGACTTTTTTTTTTCTATTCATTCCGCATTGTTTCGTAATATTACTAGTCTGGCGCATGACAGCCGTATAATAATGCTTCATTCGTCGCTGTCTTTCTTCTTCTGTCCGGCATGTTTTGTTGTTTATTTTCAAATTAACTCGCAGTTTTATTTTACTGCCGCGTTTCAAGGTAGGACATTTCTACGTTGCGACCCAACTGGTCCATTCATTATTCGTTTGGGGCCATTGAATAACTAGGCTACTTGACTTGGCAAACGACAAAGTTTCAGATCTAGCCTGTTGCGACACTTGCAATGTTATGCTCCACCTGATATTACTTAACCATTCGTGTTGCATAAGTTAATGTTATCTAAGATAGTGATCTAAGCCATTTAACTGATTTAGATCAGAACAGTATATTAAAATTAATTTTGAAGCATCGCAATGAGTTTGCCGAAGCGAAAATGTAGGCAATATAGCACAAGTTACCTCTGATATGGATTCATTACCAACCCAAATTCTGATTCGCAACCGATGTGTTTGCTGTGTGCAACAACCTTTTCTAATGAAGCGATGAAACCGCCCAGGCGTTCCCAGCATTTAACAAAAATTCATCCGGATGAAGCAGACGAAAATGTTGCATTTTTCGTACACTCTGGGATAATTTAAAGAAGCGAAAAACCATTGGTAATATGACTTCTAATTTATCCCAGAAAAGCGATGATGGTTTATACTTACAATTTGTCTTTGATGATAGCAAAAAGGGCAAACCGCATAAGATTGGTGAAGAATTAATTCTAGCATCAGTAAAGGAAGTTTTGAATTCTACAATTATCAAGTCTATTCCATTGAGCAATAATACAGTACAGAGACGAGTTGATGAAATGGCCTCTGATATAGAAGATAGAGGGCTTTCCAAGGGGAACTGCCTTACCCGATTTTACTCACTTTTCGACACTGTTGTTGAATTCCGATAAACTTGCGATCCGAGTCTCGCGAAAGATGTTATAGTGGTCAAAAATGATATTGCTTACTTGGCAGACAGACGATTTTACTCACTTTTCGACACTGTTGTTGAATTCCGATAAACTTGCGATCCGAGTCTCGCGAAAGATGTTATAGTGGTCAAAAATGATATTGCTTACTTGGCAGACATATTTTCCAAATTTAATGCACTGAATTTATCTCTTCAAGGAGACGACATAAAAGTGAAATCGGCTGTGTTTGGATTCAATATTGAACCTTGTGGGTTGTGGTTAGGGCTGGGCGTTTCGAAACACTGTTTCGATACGTTTCGAAACACTGATATGTCGAAACGGCGCTGTTTCGACTTCCGAAACGGACATTATGACGTGTTAGCAAAAACAATCTGAAATCGGTCAAAATATCATTCAGCGATGTCCGAGTCGAATTTCATATCCGAATATACAGTATTTATAACATGTCGTGGGAGTTTTTGAATGAAAATATTTTACAATTATTATCGTATATTTCAACATAGTCGAGATAGTCTGGGTTACTGCGGCAATAAATCTAAAATCAAATTTTGTCGTAATTAATCTTTTTCATCCTTAGTTTCTATAGTGACCGAGCATTTCCTGCATTTGCCCCATATAAACTAGCTCTTAAATATCATTTAGTATCTATCGCAGATTTTATTGTTACACTGGCTTCGTTAATAATAATATAGTTCAGTGCAAGTTTGCGGTATTAATTCATAAGAAATAATAAAAGCATAACAGTCGACGTGAAATATTTAAATCAGAACTGACTTGAAGAAAAATGAAACACGATTTTCAGTCTTAACTCTCCGTCATTGGCGGATGGAAATTTGTGAATTGGGTCGACTCATTTGATTACGACGATAATCGCGTTGTAAGCAAAATAAACAGTCAAAATTTGTGGGGGGCGGAATTTAGCTTAACGATGTTGATGTCACGCTGACGATAAACAGTCACAACGAAAGTTCTCCTGGACAAAAATCCGAATTTATGTTAATTTTACTGTATAATTTAAAACATTTCTCTGGCGCCTAGTTGTAGCTAATTTCAATCAACGATAATATCATGAAAGCCAATTTCCTGTGTTCATGGAGTTAAGAATGTATTTGGAATTCAGATTCAAAGATATTTTTTAAAATGTATTAGTCAAGTATTCGATTGTGGCTGGATCACAAGGCTCTGTGACATCGGATAATATAAAAAATGATCCCAATTATTACATAAGATCAGCGCAGGGTCGCATTGATACGTTGAGAGGCCCCATGCTATCCATGCTGCTTGTGAGCCCTATCTCTAACAATGACGTAATTCGTAATGATTATTCTGATGCAATTTGGTCACTGCTTTGTCATTAGCAGAAACCTTCATTGAATTTTCATTACCGTTTCATGCTCTCGATATAGCTTCGAGTGCTTCGTTTTTGTGGTTTTAATTCTTGAAAATATGTGCAATTATACATTAAATTCGATGGGTAATAATGGTTTTATTGTTTTTGACAAACGTGTGTTTCGTTTCGTTTCGTTTCGAAGGCAAAATTTCGTTTCGATTTCGAAACACCAGTGTTTCGAAAATGCCCAGCCCTACTTGTGGTTTATGAGCAAAATTTATCTCGGCGAGAATTTTTTCAATTTTTGAGCCTAGAACAAATAGACCCTAGTGGCAGGAGCATACCTAATAGTGACATAGATAATTACAGAAAGCATCTTCAAGAATTACCCAATGACATGTGATGTTCGTTTCAAGGATGTATTTCAATTGGCTATTCCGCCATGGATAATAGACCTATCCAATAATATTTTTGAACATGGAATTCTTGAGGAGGAACTTATAACACTGCAAAGCGATTTTGAACTCAAACCAAAGTTCAGTGTTTCGTATCAATCGTTCTGGGTACAAAATCAAATTAAGTTGAAATATCCTCACGTGTGGGATAGCGTTAAAAAGTTTTTCATTGCCTTTCCCAGCGCATACTTGGTAGAGCGTACGTGCAGTGTCATGACCGCGCTTCTGGATAACAAGAGAAACCGCCTTGACATAGTCAAACGAGGAGACTTAAGACTGTTTCTGACTAAAATGATACCGACTATTAATAGGATGGTGGCATTTCACCAGGCTCATCCTCCTCATTAGACTAAATATTATATGGAAAAAAAAATCTTTCATCTTTTTAGTCAGGGGGCGTTCAGCGTTCATTGGCCAACAAGTTGTCCAAGGGGGCGCTGCTAGAAAAAAAGTTTGGGAAACACTGGCTAAACGCAATGTGATTTCGGAAAAAAAATGGTGATGCGATTCTGCAATGTAAAAACACCTTCCTAAATTCTCTCTACTACTGTCATATTGGATAAACGTGTGATGATGAGATTTGGTCGGATTGTAGACCATGAATGATACCACTTGGAAAAATTCACAGCGACAAACTATCTTCAACCGTTTTAGAGATATTAATGCTGAAACATGGGCAGGAAAACGCTTATTAGCTTTGAGATACGAATATGATGGCATTTTACCTAAAATACTTCTGGCTTTAAAATTCAACTTAGAGCATCGGGAATTCGTATAATAAATGATCATATCTTCTACTTTTCAGAAAAATTCACAGCCGTAACGTCACTTCAATATTTTGCAAAATATTTACTGTCAAACACGGGGGTGTTGAGATTCATTTTGCTTCTGGTACCGAAGTCGTGGTATTTCGCACATTGTGACGTGATAAACAACGCATTTCAGCGTTGTACGTGATATATGCGCAATGTTCCCGATCAAACCTTGTATGATGATTAGCAAATAAACTGAATTTAATTCAGAAGAATTGAAAACAACAACGTTTAATAATTACGTATTTGCATAAATTGAAGATTATTGAAATATTTTACTTTTGAAACCCGTGATATTATATGTCTGTGTTTCTATGTTGATAACCAAGGGAATCCTGGAAATAAAAACACCCGATTTCTAGGATTTTTCTTCATATCCTCGTGTCCGCTTTATCTTTATATTATCCAAGAGAAGAGTATATTTCTCCACATTGCGCAACAAGTTGTAAGCAACATCGTGCTGTACGTTTATAATAATCAGAAAGTGTTCCCAATGGTAAATTTAGGACGTAGGCACTATGTCACGCACTCAAATGCGATATGCTAAATTCGGTAGTGGATAATGTAAACACTTCCACTCATTGGGGGAGCATAATATTTTTGTTGTATTTATTTTAGAAGGAACCGGTAATCAGAATCAAGCTGAAATGTGCAAAAAAGTGAACAGAATTTTGCCCAAATCTTTGGGAAGAGCAATGACAGAATACATTTCATACGTAAATGGAAAATCTAAAAGTGACGTGCGACATATATACATAGCAACACCAAAAACCCAATCAACCCTTCATTTCCTTCGTGATCTTACAAATGAATTAATCAGGTAATTTTTGTTTGTACAGATAAGTCGCCCGTTTCCGTGCATGTTTAGACTTGGTCTAAATAAAATTTTCATACTATGCTATACCGATTGTTAAATTAAACTCAAACAATTTTTGTTTTGCCTGTTTGAATATTTGTGATCGCAATACTGAACTTTCGTACAAACATACAAATTTACAGTAAAAACTTGATAGTCGTTACTCAAGTCGATTTGGAAAGTTTTGTGGAGAAGTCAGAACTTATTACGGCTTGTTCCTTTCTGGGAGAAAATTACAACGATTTTTCAGCTCTTGTTGAAATGGAGATATGTACTCGCAGTTCGGTAAGTTGATTCTTAACAATGTATCAAAGCACACCAAGCCAAAATACAGTTTGTGAGTTCCTTGGCACTTATTGGACACTCAATGTACATATTGATCGTTTTTGTTGCTATTTTTCTTCTTATTGTTATGAAAAAAAAATTGCTTTTCTCATTGGCGGTTCCGCATTCGCGTTAGTCGTTAAGAGTGCGGTACCGACATACCTGATTTGTCAGATTGAATACCCGTACCGGTACCACTTGTTAGTGTTTGTTTTTAGTAGTTTAAGGTAGCGGTCCAAACACTTAGGTCGACTCTTTATTCTCACAAGTATTGAATATTACGTTCAAGAATGAACTGAACGGATCGTTGTAAAAACGCGCGTCTTCATTCATGAATATCATGTTGTCGTAAAGGAATTCACAAAAGAACTGATAACTCTTATCAAGTACATATGGATCGTTTTTGTTGCTATTTTTCTTCTTATTGTTGTAAATAAATCGCTTTTCTCATTAACTACATTACCAATTGCTTTGAAATTTTCTTTATTTCAAAAATTTCGGTGGGCTCTATTGGATTTGTTTTATTTGTGCTATGGCGTCAATCAAAATTGCGAACCATGTAGCGGTTCCGCATTCGCGTCAGTCGTTAATAAGAGTGCGGTACCGGCATTCCTTATTTGTCAGATTGAATACCCGTACCGGTACTACTTGTTAGTGTTTGTTTTTAGTGGTTTAAGGATGTGGTCCAAACACTTAGGTGACCTCTTCGATTCTCAAAAGTATTGAATATTACGAGCAAGAATGAACTGAACAAATCGTTGTGAAAACGCGCGTCTTCATTCATGAATACCATGTTGTCGTAAAAAAATTCACAAAAGAACTGATAACTCTTATCAATTATTTTCACAGGTATTTCTGCGTTCAGTTTATTCTTCGTGGTCCGACAATATAGTTCTCAATCGGGACTTGGCAAACACGGACAATGCTTTGCGAAGATTTGATGTAGCGGCTCTAAAACTTCCAGTATTAGTAAATTAGATAAAAAGGATAGAAACAAGAGAATCTTGTCAAAAACACAGCACGAGCAAAAGCCCAACTATTTTTGTATGTATAGTGCACCTTGTCTTGTCGATGTGAAAAATTCGCCTCACTTCTTAACTATTAAATAAATAGCTTCAAAATGTCCAGTGGTTGAAGATTGTTGATGTCAATAGTTACTATTTTCAATAGAAGACTGGAGTATTTTATTGAAGATGCTGGATTAGATAGAATAATAAGTTCTTTGGCAAATGTAAATCTGTCACAATTCCGCCTCATGTTCAAATTATTCTACAAGAAACTGTGAAGACATTGCGACTGCGCAATATTGTAAATTTAATTATATATAAAATATTTAATTTATAAAAGCGTTTTGTATTTATTAAATGTATTTATTTTATGTACTTCATATTACAGTTTTTTTGTGATTTTGTAGTCATGCATTTGTATCAAAATATTGAAATTCGGATGTTCAGATCTTCACAATATAAAATACGCATATCGAAAAGTCAGCGTAATCAACATGTTGAAAATTGTAATTCTGTGAGCAGCTTTTTATCACAGCTGATTTTACAGTCGTTTGTTGTTGAAACGTAGGTACTAATGTATTTGGAAGTTATTGTACACGAACTCTAGGGCTAGGCTACATATTAACTTTTGTTATTATTTTGTTGTTGTTCTTATTTTACATTTTCTTGTAAGTATATTTCTTTAATGAAATAAATTCGATTTTTTTTTAAATAATGTGCCGATTGCTTTGAAATGTTCAGTGGTCAAAGATTGGTATTGTCTCTAGAAGGCTATTTTATTTTTGCCAATGTTCTCAATGAGATATGACATTTCATCTAAAATTCCGCTGTTTATTTTTATTCATTGGAATGCGTTTCATGACATTGTGAGGAATGTCTACCGTTTTGACTTTGCGAACTCGTGCCTGGTGGACAGGCGAGGTTGTGAACACTGCGGTACCGGTAGTCTACTGTGACAGATTGCGCACACGTACCACTTCGTTTTGGCTTTCGTGCCCATATATTTGAACATACCTGTCTTTTTTCTAAAGTTGAGTAGACCAAATTGTTGTAAGTTAATGACATTTAGTCTATACGAATCAGTTTCAAAATTCCTTTATCATTTTATGATAAAACATGATAAACAACTGAGCTCATGATATTCAGACGAGAGGCTTGCGAACGTATTAATATAAGGATATAAGTAATGTGATATCGTCCAGTAAACTAATTGATACCATGAAGTTAGGTAAAACGTTGAACAATACAATATATATATAGTTGTAAGATTAGGATATCAATCATACGAGCCAATTTCTTTGTGGTATTTATGTAGCCTATCATCGCCTAGCTATAGTTTCATTCGGTCTTTCTCATACCATGATATATCCGATGTCATGAATTCAAATAAAATTTTATATTACAATGGAGAACGTGTTCACAATAACGAACGTGATATCTTGCCTCTTTTCGTGGAGAACAATATAATATATATAGAGTTTATTTTAACATTTGCCCCCCATATATTTTGTCAGCGTCGATGGCTGAACTGGTAGAAATGACAAGGCAGAAACTACGGGGAAGCTAATTTAATATTTGTTTGTACGAACTAATAGAGAAAAGAGAGCTCAATTATGCAGAGGCCTACTTGCTCCTCACAGTTTAAACTCCGCAACTTCGGATTTTATACGTCAGAAAGTGAGAACGACTTGTTTTATAGAACTGAGGTATGTTGTGTTCTATGTATATACACCAGACTAGGCATGTTTCAGGAATTTCAACTAAAAATAAATTTGAATTCTGGAGGAGATTTTGCCATTAAAAGTAAATCAATTTTGGGTCGTGTATTGTTCAAATTTTGAATGTCACTTTTAATATTCCCACAATATCTATATCTTCAAAATGATAATTTAATGCTAAAAACAGTAAAACAACAGTTAGTAAAACATAGCCATTTGTGGGTATATTTCCTTGTAAAAGATATATTGATAACAAACTTTGCTTTTTAGTGGAATCCGAGTAGAAGAATATTTTTGGTCTACCGTGTCGTCACGTGGGCCTACCAATTGGGCTGGTGGATGGCGTACCACATTTATTTTGGTATATATGAACCAACGACGCTAACGACAACCTATCTGTTTCTTACTACGTGGGCATTTACCTTCAGTACAATATATTTCACTTTAGCTCTAGCACTCGCCATGGTTGGAGTGATTGACCAAAAAGACGGAACAACTATTAAAAAACGTAAGTTTTAACACAACTTTTGTTTTCATCTGTTTAAGCCTTTGTTGCATTTTGAGTTCCACTGGTTAAAAACAAATTTTCATTGTGGACATTTGCAAAATTTATCTGACAAACAATTTCAACCGGACCGGATCAGCACCACTTTTTCAGATGGCTTTTTTATTTACGATGTTTTCTTATGTTCTCGGTGTTATACTGTACCTGTATACTTATACTGTTTTCCCTATAGCCTAATTAGCAATCTATTGGACACCAAGTGGACCCACGAATCATGTTTCTAATATACATGCGGTTGCTACCAGGTTTAGTTGTAGTGTAGTAGTACAAACGAGTCCCGAGATCCTTGATGGACCAGGGATTCTCACATCTTTGTACACCCAAGTCATAAAACAGTCACCGAGAGTCCCTATAATGCAAATTAAGATATTAAGTTCGAATTAAGTTACCGCGTGTTAACCTGATATTATTCTACTAGTGCAAACAATAAATCTTAACAAATCAGAAATTTGACTTTATTAAGTAATCATTACTTTTGTCTCTACAGAATCAACAAAAGCTCTACGAGATTCTATGTGGGTCTTCCATTCGGTGATGCAAACTTTTAATGTTATTGTCACCGTTTTGTATTGGGCCGCCTTTCGAAGTAATCCTCCTATTGCATTTAGTTACCATACTCATGGCATAAACGTAGTATTAAGTGTAATTGATGTATTTGTAGTAGCTTTCCCTATGCGTCTTTTCCACGTTGTTTATCCATTTACTTTTTCTGTCGCCTACTTTACGGCAACGTTGATTTTTCATTTCGCTGGAGTTACATCAGCTGTTTATGCTCTTATCGATTGGGCAAATCACCCCGGCTTAGCTGCTGGTATAGGAGTTGCTGGATGTACGTTAGGATGCATTATCGGCCATTCATTCTTTTTTGGACTGTACTCACTACGGTTAATATTGTCGAGGAAGTCATCCAGTGTCGTCCGTCCCTCTCCCGTAGAATAAATATCGGAAAACAGACCAGAATAAGAAAAAAAAGTAGGAATGAAAATTTTGGGTCAATAGTTTTTCCTTTTCCATTATATACATATACTCCAAAGCGTTTTATGAATGCTCAGTTAGATTAATTATAATGTAGGTGTGTAATGATATAAGTTTTTGTTTCAATTGCCTTTCAAAATCTCCATTTTTCTCATTTTAGTTTCCCTTCTATACGTGTGTATTTTAAGATTGTCTCTATATTTTGAGTATAAAATTGCGGTTTTGGGATATATTTAGCGGTTCAACTACAAAGAGTAGCACGTAAAAATATAATAAATAAATATCATTAATTACAGAGAATAAGAATGTTTTGCAATAAACTATTCGGGTTGAAATATACCGTATATATATAAATATATTTATTGATATTTGAATTAACAAGAGAGCTATGCTCAAATATATGGATACGTCACAAGGTGTCGCTATTTTTTGTTCTGACACATAAAAAACGAATCTCTCGGAGTCCACAGAAATTTTTGAAAGAGGAAAAAGTAATAGCCTTCTAGCAAAAAAATCAATCTTTACCCACTGGAAATTTCAAAGCAATTGGTCCAGTACTCGAAGAGAAAAGCGATTCCATCATGACGAAGGGGAAGAATAACAAGAACAACGACATAATATTGAAAAGATCGTTATGTACACTGACGTGTCCAATAATTAATTATTATTTAATTATTCGTATTTACGGGAATAGACTTTAGTTTAGAGAGTGCTTCCAAAAAAAAAAAAACTGACTACAGATTTTGTCACACCCAACCCTCATTATCGTATGCCCTTCACTAGCATAGTAAATTTGATAGTCTAAATTTGTTCCCGATTTTATATATGCTTTGTCCTAAATCTGAGCTAGGAATATATACAGTAATAACAAAGTCTATTTGAACGAAAGCGGTAAAAGCCAAAGTCGGGCACAGTTTGTAGCAACATTTTGACATATACGAGATGTAAAATTTTTTATCAAATATCATGTAGTTTCGTCCTATCAAGTCAAGTTTATTTTTTCCATCCAGTAAAATAGTTTCGAAAAAATACGAAGAGAAAAGATAAACAAACAGTCGCAAGGAATTTGGTTATCGAGCAGTGACACTCAAGGATCTAGCATCTAATTAAAAAGATCGAGGAGTTCAGTTAATGTTTTTTGTCGAGAGTATAGCTTTTATACTGTATAAAAAAATCAATCAACTAATATATTTGGGGACTACTAAATATTTGAGTTCATATTAGAAAGCCATGAGAGCATAAGATGATCAGGGTATTCCCCACTTCAGCGACACTAGGCTGGGATTTCAAATGTAAAGATTGGTTGAAAATAGTTAGTTCTTAGTTAAGGTATAAATGCTGAAATAAGCAATCATAATATCGATTGAGCAAAAATGACTGGCTTGTGGACGCTGGTAATGAAAATTTAACGGAACTCCCGAAGTATGCGAACCAAGATGGTGGACATCGCAACGTAACATGGGTAACAGGTTAGGGTTAGGCGATTATTATTTTCCAATTTTAGTCCTATTATCAGGTCGAAGACTAGCCAAGAGCCTCCCGTAGTATTTATAGCTAAAATTATGGCCTAACCCTAACCTAGTACACATATTACATTCCGATGTCCGCCATCTTGGTTCGCATACTTCGGGAGCCCCAATTTAACATATAATAATAATGAAAATACATTGAGTAAAATAAAAATTATACAATACTAATGAAAATACACAACATTTTTTTAAGAATTATTTAGACACTTTATTAAGGATGAAATACATAGGTTATAAATGGTCACAGGACCATTTGAAATTTAGGTTGGGGACAATGGATACCATGAGGAAATCCAATCTTAATATATATATTTTGACAACAAATGTTCTTTCAACATTGCTTTGAAGAGCTGGATAGGCATGCTTTTTAACTCACTTGGTCATCATTCCACATTTTTACTTCTTTATATATATCTAAAGCTATTTGTTTTACCTATTTCAAACATTTTGAAAAATGGCATTGAGGATGCCCGAACATATTTATGCTTTAATTATATGAAGAAATATATAGGCCTAGGCCTTCTACCGTCGTTTTCCAAATTTATTGAAAAATTTAATGTACAGCAGGATGTCACACTATTTTAAAAGCAGTACTATTTTCCACTCGCATCAGTTAGGTTCCACCAAGCAATGGCTGCTAATGTTTTGGTACATCCTCCATTATCCTAAGTAAACTTTTTTTTTCTGGAGACAAAAACACATGTATACACACATATACGCGATCAAATTGACTGTTTAAAAATCTTGCACGCACGAATAATTGTCTGTTTATTTGTGTTTATGAAAATTATCTATGAATTGTAGTCGGAAGCGCGTGAAATAATAATTTCAAATTCTTTAATCCTGTTTTAGATTGTTAATATATTTAACTTTTTTACAGTTTTGAGACGTTTGAGTGAAACAACGAAGGAAACTTGAATGAACAGGGGTAAACATTTCAAAAAGAACAGTTTACCTTACCGAAGCTCCAACAGATGATCACAACTGTTTTCCGACCTATAGGTTCACGGTAATTAAAAAATGTGTGTTCAAAGTCTTCTTATGCTGTCAGTTTCAAAATTCCTCGATAGTATATAATGAATCAATAGATATTGCGAACACATCTTATTGGCTCAGTAACTCATATCAAATTCACATTTAAATCAGAACAAACGCTTAAAAAGAACAAAATCCTATTTATACCCGGTATAAATGATTTAATTAATCAGTTGTTGAATTATTGGGCTTCTCCATCTAAATATCATATCTAATCATAGATAATAAATTTTAGGAAATTACAGAAAACATGTCTTGGGTGTAGTTCATATTCAGCATTACATTGAAAATATGACGAGGAAGATTTCGGCGAATTCATTTGCAACAAAGAAGGTACTACAAGTTTTAAATACTCAAATATATGTATAGCCTAGTTTCTATGAATTGGTTCACTATGTTGAAACATATCCCGAGGTACTGATGCGCTCGGGCACGTAAAGAAGAACGCTAATGAATGTGGCAAGTGGGCAGACAGGATATGGGAATATGGTTCCATTACATTTGAACCTACGTGCATTTGAACCCTAACCCACGACAATTGCACCTGCATAGTATTGCTCCTATGGAAATTTGCAGGAATTTAGCACCCGCATATAGATTGAACCCGCGGATATACAGGTGCAAATGTATGGGTTCAAATGTGCTGTCAATAGCAAATTAATTGGATCGGAGTCTTGAAAGATAGGTTATTTGTGAATGAAAATAGAAAACAGAGCTTAGAATCGGCTAAGTACCGGTACGTCGTTCACGTGACGAATTGGACCACTGTCATAGGAACACTTGATTCGACTTCTGTAAAAAAAATATATGGAAATTACAGCTAACCAACCTCATTGCTGGCTTACGCCAAAATCCATTATCTTACCAGTCAAATATATTTCTTGGATAATATTATGATATCATAGCTCTGAAATACCCGATACTTTCTATAAATTTTGTAATTTGCTCACCTTGCGTATGTTATAGGAATTTATATCTTCCCTCTTTTTTATTCTAGTCTTTAGTTCATCTCTTTTGAAGGTACATGATTTCATATGAAAGAGAATGATCAGAAATGGAGTTTATTTTCCTCAATCAAAAAATAAATTAACAAAAGCAAATATGTTCAGAAGCAAAACAAAGGTATAGGGAAGGTAGAGAAACAAAAGGAAATTTCCTTGTCGGAAATTTAAAACGCCCTGGATTTTCAATATGAAGTTTTGTGTGATGTCGTGATTAAAATTGCGCATCATGTCAAGTCAATTTTATTATTTCCAACCAGTAAAAAAGTCAGTTTTACACAAAATACGAAGAAAAAAGATAATCACACATTTCAACAGGGGAAGGGAGGCCGCGAGGAACCAAAACTGGTTATCGAGCAGCGACACCCAAAATTAGCAGTTCCGCGGTCAGACTACTGGTAATGTAAAAGATTTGATACAAATTCGTTATGGCTTTTGTATCCATTTTCAGTTTTGCTCTCTTGTTTCCTTTGTGAGCATAACAAAAATATTTATCGCTCATGTAGACCAGGGGTGCACAACACGGGGCACGCGTGCCAAATTTGGCACGCCATACGCCCGAACGTGGCACGCGAACGGTTTTGTAAAAAAATATTTATGATATACATTAAAATATCACGTTTATATCGAAATCAGAAGATTTCCTTGTTTACTTCGTGACATTGGCCAATCAGCAAGATGCATAAAGTGACGTAATATCGCTTCCGCTCAGACACTTTTTTCGCTCGACAGATTTTAAGATGTGGTCGTAAACATTACCTCGTTTTCGCGTTTTTGAATTCTATTCGTTAGTTTTCAGTTGAGTTTCGGATATGTAAATATATATCAAATGATTCAATGATCACTTTGTCTTCTTAGGAGTTTCGGTTTATTTGCGGTAATCGAAAATTAATGTAGATCAGTGTTAACTCTAAGCAAATTATGAGTGCGAAAGTGCTTCGCAGTCGAAAAAAAAAGTGCGAAAGTGCTTTTGCCGATTTTCACAAGTTATGTGCCCTAGCCTTTCATATAACCCATTTAAAACGGCATAGATACTCGAAAAAGCGCTCCTCCGGTTAATATTATGAATTATAGAGAAGCCTTTTCGTTAACCGAGTTCCCTTTAAGCGAATTCATGTTTAATCAAAACAAGCGAATTCATCGGCAACGAAATAACATCTGCTAACACCTGCCGCCGGACAAAACTTTCATGCAATGTATCACGGTGTCAGTTGCTTACTCCCTAAACAGCAAAGACTTTCACATTTGTTACTCCTTCCATCTAACAGACACGAGGCAGGCTGGAAACCATATTAGTTACAGGGTGCAAAATAATCCCCCAAATATAAATAGCCTAATTAGGGTTAGGTGCGCTGGAAATTCAACTTTTCGATTTATCCCTAAACCTTATCTGATAATTATTAATTTTTGATTTTGAACCACTTTGAAAGTCGCCACCCGCTGTTTTAAAAGATAGGTTAACCTACGTTCCCTCCGAAATATTACGCAGGATACTACCCTGTTTTAGGAGATAGGTTGACCTACTTTCCTTTCAAACTATTTTCTCCGAAATATTACACAAGATCACTTTGAAAATCCTCCCGTTTCGTGAGCTAGCGTGACCTAATTCCTCATTTACATTTATATTATACTATTTCAGAGCTTACCCAAAGACAAGTAATTTTTAAATGTCGACATGCCTTGGTTTGCGTGCGAGTTAGTTTAAATCGGGTAGAAAACATCATATATTGGCAAAATGTTCAGTAATGTCATGTACTTTCAACATTCATAAATAGCACTCTTTGTAATGCTGCTGACCTAGTATCAAATATTCGCATCACAACGCCACTTGCGAGGTTTCCATATATTTCAATTACACTAATAGGAACGATGATACCAAAGAGTTTTCTTTTGCGAAGGTACACTAAATATAAGGAGGGTGATTCTTGAGAAAAACATGAATAAAAAAAATAAACGAATGATATGATAGTGGATCCCAAATAATTTTGACAGTGTCTCGAAATACCAATCCATTTGATAAATAATTTTTATTCGACCACATGAACGCTGATATTCTGAAAATTAATGTTGAAAGAGAATTACGCATATTCAGATATCGGACATCCAGTCGCGATATTCAATCGTTCATATGCACAAATCTCACATTAATAGTAATTGCTACCCAAGTTTGTAAAATTTAGAAACCAACAAACAGAAAATAACTTATCCTAAAACACAATTAAAATTCAGTCGGCAATAAATTCATCGCCAAGACGATGCCATACAAAACAAAAGAGATTTGGTCGCGAGAGTTACGTGAGATGCTGTCGTTGATTTTTAGGCAGAATGAAAAATAATTTATAATTAATAAACGGGAGTTACGACGCCCTTTACACATCGTGTGTATTAAACTTCCCTGGTAAGTACTTTGGTAAGTACTAATATTATTGTACTTATACATCTGTTGGGAGTATTTCGGACAATTTCGAATTTAAAATAAATGAAAACCCGACATATAATAAAGACGCAAAAGTAAAATGAACATTTATTGAAAAAGTTATTATTTAAGAAAGACAACATGATCGTACAATTCCGCCAAAACCTCGATGTTCGCAAGTGAGATGATAAATAAATACTTCCCTGTATTCGATCAATTAACATTAGCGTATCGTTGTTCTGCCAACAAACAAACAGCCGGGTGCAAAATATTTCAGTCCTGTGATATGCTCACAAATATTCTCGATATTAATATCATACCCTCGCGTATGTACTTTCTATTAGCTCTTTAGTGATCCCTTCCATCCTTGGCCAAGTCATGTTTCGAATATGTGAACATTTTATTCGACCATACATGGCCGGCGGGATGTTAAAATTGTAAACAAGAGAGAGGTAAAATCAATCGCGAATTTCGTTATAACGGCTCGTTTACGAATTGTTGCGCCTGTTATCGTCGAAAATGATTACATTTGTTGTATTTTGGGGCATTTAAGCAGAAATAATTAGGGCATGACATCATCAAAATCGTCAAGTGAGATCTTGAAATTGCAAATTCCGTAAATAAAATTGTGAATTATTCGGTAACGAATTCAGCTTTAATGACCGTCAGGGTATTGTTTTGTTGAAAATTATTATTAATGTGAGAGCGCCAAAAACATACAGTCCATACCGATGCGACTGCAATTTATATGGTCGCAATTGGTGTGGTGCGTTTATTAATAGTGTAAAAAAAAATTTAACGAATATCAATTATAACCAAGCCTGTCAGCGTGTTTATTTTCTGTGGGCAGGAATCGTAAAATACCATCTTGAGACAAATTCACTTCTATCATAAAATCTTAATCGTAATATATCGTATAATAAAATCGTAAAAAACCGCCCCCACACTCGTCCAAACGTGTGTCGAGCTTGAACGACAGGAACAGATTCATTGACGACCTTAATTAGGGGACGACCTTAAATGTAACAAAACGCATTTTTTGTGATATAACTTTGTATTTTCGGAAACGGGTTGCCGTGAAAGGAAAAATTTGATCTAAATTAATCGCAAAAATGTTTTATTTTAAATGTAACAAAACACATTTTGCGATATAACCTTGTATTTTCGAAAACGGGTGTCCTGAAAAGTAAAATATGATCTAAATTAATCGCAAAAATGTTTTATTTTAAATGTAACAAAACACATTTTTCGAGATACAACTGTATTTTCGGATACCGGGTGTCATGAAGAGTAAAATATGATCTGAATTAACGGTAAATAATGTTTCATTCCAAATGTATCATAACGCTTTTTTGCGATATAACTTTGTATTTTCGAAAACGGGGCGTCACGAAAATTAATAATCTAATGTTTTATCTATCGTCTAACTAACGTCTGGAACACATCATTTTCGGGGAGAACTCTAGCCCGCGAAACGTCATTTAATTTAAAATAAAGAATGTTTTACGCATTTCAAAACGGAAAATCACCAGTAAGTGGACAGGGATTCAACCCTCCGGATTCAGTATTCTATATCCCCGTGTCAGAACTTTCTGAAGAATAGAATAAAGAACCCGTCAAACCGCCGCGGAAGAATGGGAGTATTTTTTGCACTAATACTTAGGGCATGACAATATCAAAATCGTCAAGAAACTGGTGAATTTGCAAATTCCATAAATAAAATTGTGGATTGCTCAGGTAACATTTTAGCTATAATTATCGCCGGGGTATTGTTTTGTTGAAAACACGTTGAAACTTGAGGGAATTAGTTACAATTAGCGCCTGACCTCTATTAGGCACTCGAGCACTCGAAAAAAAAAGCACTCGAGCCCAATCTTTTTAGCATTAAGTCGCATACGTAAAATATCCTGTAAAAGAAGTGCTGTTCATTAACGCCATCTCGTCTTATGACCACGCAGAAATGCCTTTATTGCCGAATTATTCAATCACTATTTTAAATCAACATTCAGGATTGGCACAATTTCAGGTTTGCGAAGTTTATCACCATAGAAATACATGACAAAGTTAATTATCGTCTTAATAAATATCTGCATCACGGTATGGACAATAATATTATCATTCCCATAAAATTGGGACGGTAAATTTACAAATCTTGATAGGTAATATTAAAGCCAACGCAAATGTTAATTTGAGTCCTCAATGTCTTCAACAGCTGTTGCCGATGTGAACGAACGGGTAAACCCGAAATATAAAACTTTGATGACCGCCGACCCACAAGAATTCATATTTGTAAAAAGGAGAGGGCGGGAATATAGATTACCCAAAACCTGGATATCGCCGCCAAAACGATCGGTGACAAGAACAATTAGCCATTACAACGGAATTAACCAGTAAAAAGGCTTTATTGCCGATTTTTTAATGTTTCCACCACGTTTATTCGGTACTCCTTAAAAATATTCGATTCAAAAAAATATTGAATTTTGCCCACCTGTCCTCGCATATCAATGAGGAATAGTTGTGTAAATATCGCAAAATTCCGGAAAATGCCACGTCCTTTCAACATTGTGATTACAACAAAATGGCACTTAATGGTATTTTGTGAATTTGGTGATTTTGCAAATCTGTGACATGCTGCTAAAAGTTTCGTCTGATTTGAAAATCGTGCAGTTTGGTCACAATTCATCCAAAGTGACTATAACACGTTACTAACACTTTTATATTCATTTTGAATTCATCGATATCATTGATAGTCACATGACCTTCAAAGAAACGCACTGCCTAGTATTCCAACATCTGGTTTCAAACACCGGGGAGCGTTTTTTGCGGGAGAAGCGGAATCGGTGTGCTTGTATAATAATCATATTATAAACAAGAATTTTGCCGTTAATGCAAAAGCTTTATCTCCTTTGTCTGCATCTCATAGGTTAGAATTCCGATAAATATCGTTATGATATGCAGAATTGAGTTGCAAAAGTACTAGTATGTTACTTATTTGTCAACTTAATACTCGAAAGGATTTGTTAACTTTGAATTTTTATTCCATTCAAAATCGGAAAAAAGTGCTTTTTCTCTTCAAAATCGGAAAAAAGTGCTATTTCGCAGTCCCTAAAAAAAGTTGCGAAAGTGTTTCGCAATTTTCGCAAAAAAGTGCGCTAATAGTGAACACTGATGTAGATATAGTTGTGATAGACTAAGCTAAAATTCTTTACCGGTATTTTTAAAAAAACAGATTGTTGAATGCTATGAATCAGAATGATGGCTTGAAACAAATATCCCATTTTACAGGCTCCAACTCGCGTAACCACTCTTAAAATAAGCACCGAAAAATTTGCAAAGGTAAAGTATAGGAAGATTTCACGGGGTCAAAGGTCGGGAAAAGGGTCATACCAACGATTGTGCGTGGCACGCGACAAGAATATTTGGAAAAATTTGGCACCTGTCCTCATTTGAGTTGTGCACCCCTGATGTAGACTATATATTACCCCTCATTTTCCACAAAAACATTTTCTTAGCACAAAATCGACAAAGTTACTATTTTCAGTAGAATATTAGAGTATTTTATTGAAGATGCCACTCTTTACGTTGAGATGGAATAATAAGGATACGAACCTTTGTTTCTTTATATCATATAGATAATTGCCCAATTGTATTTCATTGTTTTACATTTTGGTAAATGTAAATCCTCCAACAATCCTTTGTCCTTAGTTCAAATTATTCTACAAGAAACTATTTAAAACTGTAATGAGACATTGCGATTGCAGCACATTGTGAAATTAATTTATGAAAATCGAATATATAAGCGTTCAGTATATTTTTTTTATATTTGTATTTGCTAAATGTATATTTACTTTTTGCACTTTATATTACAGTTTTCTTGTGATTTTGTAGCCATGTCCATGCATTTGTATCAAAATGAACACTTTCAATCATCATAGCACCAACATACGACAAAATACAATGCGAGTATTGAATGATTCTTCACTACATGAAACAAAGCAACCAAAAGTCAGCGCATATGACATGTTTAAAATTGTAATTAAGTGAGCAACCCTTTCTCTCAGCTGATTTTACAACCGTTTGTTGAAGAAACTCTGGCACTATCGTATTTGGAAGTTATTGGACACAATGTATACATATAGATTGTTTTGTTATTATGTTGTTGTCGTCTCTTTTTTTTCAGTTCCTTTTTTTCAGTTCCTTGTAGTATTTCTCTTCTATTAAAAATTCGCTTTCCTGTTTAACTGATGGACTAATTGCTTCAGTGGTTAATGATCGTTGTTGTCGATTAAAGGATGTTATTTTTGTTTATTTCTCAAATTTTCTATGAATCCTATAAGAATTGAAATTTCGTATTTATTCATGGAAACATAGATTTTAATCCGCCAGGCGCGGCGGCGGTCTCCCGTTTTGATTTAGTGAAATCGCGCGACAAGTCGGATGCTTTTTCGGTACCGGTTCGGTTCTTTGATTCTTGGAAAACTATTCGAAAACACCCAGTCCTCAGTGTGTCCTTCGATGCGACAAATATCAATAATGTTGTACAGTGACATTTATATGTCACAATAAAATCCTGAGAGACAGTTCACGTTGTTTGCATGGGATCTTAACAATGTCCAGCAGGTTCACGAGGTTTGGCCGAGAGGTTAACGAGGTTTTCTGAATTTTAATAAAAATATGCAAATATAAATCATGGAAAACAACAGCGATGCATTAAAAGCACTTGCTTACTCAAATTACTAATTAAACTAATTAATATTCAGGTTATCACAAGTAATGTTAATCACAAATTGATCCCGAACCAATACAGGCAATAACAAAATAAACTTCAGAAAAAAACAGAAATATTCTTCAATTTCAGTTCAGGATTCAGAACATCAATAAATTTATAGACTATTCTAGATTACGTCCAAATTCTACAATAAAAGTTACAGCAGTCAGATGTCTCAAAAACATAGGACTGAAAAACGGGCAATTTATTATCCCAACAATAAGATGTTAACGTGACTAATATAACACATAAAACAGCTATCCTTACAAAGAATAAACAATGACTGCCGTTAAAACGCGGCAGCGAGTCATATAAGAGCGAGGCAAGATTAGACTTGTCCAGCGACAGACAATTGCAACATGTATGAACATCTGGAATTTTCCTCTTGTAGTTCCACTTGTTTATGGACTGACCTCACACGCACTGTAGACTATTTACCGTATTGTAAATCAAAATGAAGTTAAAGTTGTGTAAATTTCACATTGTTCTATGGAATGCCTTTATGATATCGTAGGAAATGTCTCCCGTCTTGATTTTGCGAACTCGTGCTTGATGGGCAGACGAGGCCGTGAACAGTGCGGTACCATTAGTCTTCTGTGACAGGCTGCATACCCGTACTACTCCGTTTTGACCTTTATGCCCACATCTTCGAGCATCCCTCTCTTGTTTCTGAAGTACAGTAGACCTAATTGGTGATAGTATCTTGCTTTTTTGTTAAAACTGTAAATAATACAGTAAACTGTATATAATACGTGTGTACACGAAAGAAAGCGTAATAATGCATAGGCCTACCTGCTCTTCGCAGTTTAAACTCCGTAACTTTGGTTTTTATATGTCCGAAAGTGAGAACGACTTGTTTTATAGGACTGAGGTATGTTGTATTTAATGTATATATATATATACACCAGACTAGACTAGACTCTATAAATAGGTTTGAATCAGAACTGTAGATTCGGGGTCGTTATTTAAATTAGAAAATGAATTTTTTGATATCGGAGATGGGATGAGTGTTTCAAATTCAATCTCCCAATTGTTTTGAACTAGAGGTCGGAATAATAGCTTACTACTTCTGGAAGAGCCGAGTCGAAGTCAAAAGTTTTGAGAGTGAGTTGTGGTATTTCAACTTTACAGCTAATTCTAGAGTAGAATTTGCCATTAAAAGTAAATCGATTTTGGGTCGCGTATGATTTAATCTTTGAAGGTTGCTTGTAGTATATGAACAATATTTATATCCTCAAAATGATAATTAAATACTAAATACAGTTGAACAACAGCCGTTCGGCTGGTGGATGGCGTACCACATTGATTATGGTCTATATGATCCAACGAGGCTGACGGCATCGTATCTATTCCTCACTACGTGGGCATTTACGTTTAGTACAATATACTTCACTTTATCCCTAGCACTCGCCACGGTTGGACTTATTGACCAGAAAAACGGAACGACTATTAAAAAACGTAAGTTTTAACGCTTTTGTTTTCATTCATTTAAACAGGGGTGGCCAATTAGGCGGAGCCAAGAGCTGCATTTCATACCATTACGCGAGCCACATTATAAACAAGAACACACATGAACATCAGATATACCTTTATTCCGCTCTACTAGAATGCTAGTTTATTGTAAATGTCACAAACGAACATGATTGTGAAAGAAATTTACTAGCCATTAATTGTTAACTGGATGGGATGGCTAGTAATAGATTGTCGATTAACATTGTCAAAATTAAGTCAAAATTTCACCTAATTCCTAGAAACAAAAAATCGAAATTTACAGCTTTCCAAATTACAATTGACAATCAGTCTCTTGAAAAAGTAGACTTTTATAAATACCTAGGAATATATATTGACGAAAACCTAAATTGGACTAAACATATGACAGATGTGCTTGGAAAATTATCACGGGCTGTTAGTATTTTGGGTAAAGTTTGCAAGCTTCTTCTCACACAAGTTCTGCCCATGATATACTTTTCCCTCTTTCAAACTTAATTTAAGTATGGTCTTGTTGCGTGAGGATACTCAATTATCAGCAAATTGTCTAGAAGAATAGAAGTTTTGCAAAACGAAACTGTAAGAATATCATCCAGTTCTACACCTCGTACTGTTGTACCCCTCTATTTTTATTTCACAGCTCAGAGCTCAGTATTTTATACATAGCCATCACACTCGATCATTATCCCAAGGGTCCCTTTTTGTCCCTAGATGTCAATCAAAGCGGGCCCAGGACACCCTTAGATACACTGGTGTAAAGATTGGAAATAATCTACCTTCCAGCATTATTAAAGACTTGACATATCCCAATTTTAAAAAACAGTTACGCAATTTCTTATTCTCTTCATAAACATGTATTACTTTACCCCTATTTCATGCTTCTGTATTTTTATGATTTCAGTGTCTCATGGACATGATTATGATTCTATTTATTTGATATATCTTTACACTTATGAAATGTTTTTTTTCCTACTCAGATATCAGTATGAGTATTTCTTTATTGAACTACAGTTAAATTTATTATAAGTACATGTTATAATACTCAACTTCCTCTCTGAATTCTCCTTCGAAAACGTCTAACTGCTAGAACAGCATTGCATCAAAGTAATATAGAGGGGCCACAGCATTGCTAAAAGCATTCACTTGTGTTCGATTCCCAAATTTTATTTAATACAGCTATTGAACGGTAGCCGTTAACAAGTAGACCGAATAGTCATTTCGCGGCCATCCTGTCAATTCTGGGCAAATGCATGTATATATTTTAAATTTTTTTTGTGCCCGTTTGCCTGGAGCTAGACGTCTAATAAGAAACGATTTGATTGATTGCTTGCTACCTAGCGGGACTTCTGGCGTTCCCTGGATTGACAATCCTTTTCGAAGCTCGCTTGTATCTCGTTGTAACCAATCGAAACAGTTCTTTTACATGGGTGTCAGTCAAAACTGATCAAAGCTTTAATTTCACGTGTTTTAGAGCGTAAAACACAGATTCACAGGCGTATGCTGACCCAAACATTGACAATATCCTATACGCTGCTCGTTTGGTATTGGGGTATTTTTCCATTGTTATGCTTTTCCATAACTCAATAGATTCTTTCCCTTTAATCGCATTTCATTTGGTCTTTCTAATAAATTAATATCATCATCAACTCGGTTGCAGCCTCACCTGAGACTAGATGGAGTATCAAACAATCCGTCACAGAATTAAATGGATCCGTCGACGGCGTACTCAAATAGTGAATTGCGCGTTTCCGCCGAACTTCGTTTTCGACAGTCGTTGTAGTGCAGTCGTTGCACAACAAGGTATGTAATTGTGACGTAATACTGGACAATTGCATAGTAAGCGAATGAAGGCGCTCGTGTGTCTTCTGCTTAAAAAAAGAATTCACGATGAATCATAATATATTCAATCGAAACATGATGGATCGTAGTTTGCAAGTTATTTTTTCTTAAAATAACCAAGACGAAAAGAGCCGCATGGAACCGGAGCAAGGGCCGCGTGCGGCTCGCGAACCGCAGGTTAGCCATTGCTGGTTTAAACCATTGTTGCATTTGAGTTACACATCAGTGCTACTGGAACTTCAGTTTTAACCTTTTATTAAATTCATTCCGGATCTATTTTTTCATTGGGCAAATAAACCTGTTGAGATTATTGCTACTGTAAACAATAAATCTTAACAAATCAGATATTTGATATGACTGCGTTTGTTTCTACATGATCAACGAAAGCTCTACGGGATTTTATGTGGGTCTTTCATTCAGCGACGCAAACTTTTAATATCGTCACCGTTTTGTATTGGACCGCATTTCAAGTAATCCTCCTATTACATTTAGTTACCATACCCATGGCATAAACGTAGTATTAAGTGTAATTGATTATTTGTAGTAGCGTTTCCAATGCGACTTTTCCACGTAGTGTATCCATTTACTTTTGCTGTCGCCTACGTCTCAGCAACGTTAATTTTCCATTTCGCTGGGGTCACATCAGCTGTTTATTCGATTCTCGATTGGGCGAATAATCCCGGCTTAGCTGCTGGTATAGGAGTTGCTGCATGTACGTTAGGATGCATTATCGGCCATTTTTTCTTTTTTGGACTGTATTCACTACGGGTAATATTGTCGGGGAAGTCATCCAATGTCGCCCGTCCCTCTTCCATAGAATCAAATAACAGCCCAGAATAATAAAATGTAGGAATGAAAATTGTGTGGGTCGTTTTTATTTTCCAATATACTTCAGAGCGTTTTATGAATGTTTAGACTCACACATATAATATTGGTGTGTTATGACACAACTTTTTGTTTTAATTGCCTTTTAATCTCCGTTTTCTTTTTTCCTATTTTTGTTTTTCTTCTACACGTGTGTATTTTAAGATTGTCTTTAAATTTTAAGTATAAAATAGCAGTTTTGCGATATATTTAGCGGTTCAACTACAAATAGTAGCACGTAGAAATATAAGATATATATATATATCAGTAATTGCCAGTATACAGAATAAAACTTCTGCGACAATGGTGTTTTGCAATAAACGATTCTTGTTGAAATATACAGTATATAATATTTTGGGGATTATTCTACTTTGCGGCAACAGACTTTCGGTAGTTGCCATTGTGTAGGACTTTAATATAATAATGAAGCAGATATTTTCATCATATGATTCAATACAAATCTGTCTGCTGAGAAGGAAGCTTTCTCGCCACGAACATTGGAATTACGTGTGGGTAAATGCGGTGCGAAAGTATTGCTGGAAGCTTTGACTTTGCAGGATTGTTTACATTGGCTACAGTTTTTCATAAAATCAAGGTCTATGCTTCCAGAAAAATAACAGGCTAAAGGCTTTGGACCGAGCCACATTATCAAATATTCTATATACTAGCGTAATAAATTCGTTAATCGGAATTTCTCCGATATTTTATATACTGTATGCTTTGTCCTAAGTCAAGGCGAAGCATATAGACAGTAAGAGGAAGGTCTATTTAAATTTTCAACTAAAGTAAAATACAAAATCGGGCTCAGTTTGTAGCAACATTTTGACATATACATAGGCCTATGCAATGGAAAATTTCTTCTTGTCTTAACTATTTTGTAAAAAATCTTCAAAAGTGGCAGTGGAGATGCCCGTAACGAGTCGGAACATATTTATGCTTCCATTAATCAATTTTATTTTGGTATCTATGCAACAAAAGAAAAATACAATAAACAACGGACGATAAAAATGCCGAGGACAGGCATAACTTAAAAACAAAGTTAAAAGACGTACAGGTACGCGCCCGTCCACCAAAAACAGTTAAAGAACGTAATAAAATCGGGCAATGACTTTTGAATGCAGAACAATGAAAGCTTCAGCAAACTGTGCGGGTCGAAACGATAGGAATACGCTCGCCACCGCACCTTTATTTACTCTGCGTGGGTTCGCAGGTTCGAATCCCATGCAGGGATGGTTATGTGCGAGAGGATTGCTGGACTCCTCGCCGTCGTTGGGTGGTTCACGTAACCGCTGGTCGGTTACGGCTTCCTCCACCACCAAGTCCATGCTTCCGAAAACAAACAATATAACTAATCCCATACCCGACTTGGAATGGTAACCGGACGAGAGGCCGTGGTTCGCCATATGGATAAGCCGTCTTATCGGCTTTCCTCTCCCATGGGATAAATATGTAAATCCTATCCTAGTGTACATGACTCCACCAAACTGTGCGACTTTACAGACCAAATTTATCTGATTTCAGCAATTTTTTTGAATTCGTCATGAAAATTCACTAGTCAACTAAAAAAACGCTGTTGTTGACACGTCAGTGGACATGACGATCGTTTTGCATTTTATGCTGGCACTCTTTTTAAGAATTTTAACGATTACAAAAAACGCTTTTCTCTTTGATTACTGAACCAATTGCTTTGGAATTTTCATTGGTTAAAGATTGATTTTTTCACCAGAAGGCTATTACTTTTATTTATTTCAAAAATTTCTGTTAACTAGAGATTTGTTTTTTATGTGTCAGAATAATAAAATAGCGGTACTTTGTGACGTGTTCATATATTTGAGCATAGCTTACTTGTTCCACATCAGAAACTCATCTGAAGTCTAAGAATTACCGACTTTTATACTGCTCAACAGAGCGTGACGACTGCTGCCAGAACCACTGTTTGGGGGGAACGCTGCGATTTTGCTTTGTATTTGCATGTGGTTGGGCGGTAAATGATCCGCGAAATGCTGCACTAAAGTAGGTTTTTCGTAATATTTTAGTGTTTTAAGGTACACGGTGGGCTAGTTTAACACGATATCCGGTCCTCTGACGGTACTGCAGTACTGGTACGGGTGCACCACTACCAGGTTCGATACCGTATCGGTACTCAACTCAACCGACAAATAGACGATGGTACTGTACATGCAACTTAACAAAAGTTGGTCAGTATTAAATTTATATTATTAAAAAGACTGTTGAAGCAACATTTACACACAGAAAGCTTTTCGGAGCAGGTATATAGCAACCCCGTGAAGTTTGTAATGGCGTGGTTAGACGAGCGTTCCCTCGAAATATGTTGCTGGCAGCATCGGTCAAAGGTCATGAAAGTTGGTAATTGTTTGGTCTGGTCCGCCCATATGCTCATCATGTCCGCCCATCCATAAATGCAAGATAACATTATATTTATTTCATTTTGTTTTTGTGGCAATAAATCTCACTCTCTATCTCTTTCATTTATGTGAATGTATGTGCATTTTGATTTTGGATATACGGAAAGATGAATAAATAGCATTCTGAAGCTTATATATAAATAGCATTCTGAAGCGCATATTTGTAACCCAGTTTGTTACATGCAAATTGCAAAGCTCTGTCCTGATGACCCCCAAAGGTCGTATCGTTGCCCCCCAGTCATATATCGAAAACTATTTTTTTGATATTCGTTTATGTGTGCATAAATTGTTTTCTTGGTTTGACAAAATGAAATAAACTCTCTCTGTCTCTCTCTATTTCCAACACAAGGAGCGCAATAGAGCTATATCATCAAATAGAAACTTATGGGCGACAGGAAGTGACGTCCAAAAACGTGACAAACGCAAACAGAGAAAGCTGGTGTGTGGCGCAATCTGTTGCGTTTCGTTCTTTTTATCCAGGTTAATCCGTGTTACAGAAAGCAATTTTGTTATGAGCTTTATAAAATTCAAATACAGGATGTTCGAGGTAGAGGATATAACGGTACCATTTAAATGCGTTGCTTTAGCTGTTTTCGACAATCTGTTATAACCTGGTAGCCAGCGTAATAATACGGTACCGTTACGAAAATTGAAAAAAAAAAAACAGTTACAGATTGTGATGCTTTATTTCCTGTCGGAATTAGCTCAGCTCAGAGCATTAGGCCTAAACGGTTATTCCAGTATGTTATACCCTTACGACGGCGTATAAAAACGTATTGATTTTAGGGATTGGTCCATTCCAGTATTCAGGTACCGGTAACGTTACCGTATTTCCATAATTATGAAAATTTCAGAATTCAAGCTAAGTTGGAAAATACTGAAGTACTGGTACCGGTACCGTTGCTTGGCTAAAGCGTAAAACCAATGATATGTTTGACTAACTTGAATTTATTGCAGTATAGATTATACTGTTATAGCTATAGTCTGAAGGTACGGTACTGAATTATGTTTGTTTGACTAGGTCAGTCCATGGGTTCCTGGGTTCAGAAACTAAATGACACAGGATCAATGTTTTTCAGAATTATGGCTGCATCAAAACGATAAGACGTATGGTCACGGCGTTTCGTGGTATAGAAACTGGTTCCCCAACATTTTAACAAAACATCAAGTTACAAACTAATCTCTCAATCTATTGCAAATCAATTAAACAATACTGAAGTAGACTGATCATGGCGAATGATGTTTTTAATAAGATGGATGAATTTCAACAAAGTTTATTAATATTTGAATACCGGTACATTTTAATCAGTTACCGTAAAAGTGTCTAACTTTATATGTCTAACCTATATAATTATTATAGGTGGTGCTGTTATATGTACATCTATTCTCAATTTTTTTAATGTTACATAATAATTTTTTCGTCAAAAGTTGATTCGCTCAATTCCGAGACGACATCACACTGAGTTGCGGAAATGAATTTTGACGACTGACATAATGGCGCCAAATTGACATTTTTCGTTTAGACAAAGACGGCTTTCCAATGTAATATTTTTGTATTTTGTTCGATCCATGTGTGAATATATGCCAAAATCACATTAATGAGAATATGTTAATCGACGGCGTCCAAAATCGGATAACTTATAAAAACAGAAAAACTAGAAAAATTCCAACGTCCATATTGCACTGTATACTAATTTCACAATTATTCGTTGAATTGAAATCAAAATGGCAGTGATTGAATACAGCCTGGGTAAATTTTCTTCACTCAAAGTGAAAAATTGATTTAATTTTTAACATAAATCCAGAGACATATCTCAAAGTTAACAAGATGAAGTTGAAGATTAAACTTTACAATTGGGTTCGACGTGTGTGATATAAATTTATCACTAATAAAGATAACAGCGTAACATCAACAAAGCTATTCGTTGAGAATATTAATATTTCAAAGACTTACAATACAAGCCTGTTGAGACGTGACTACGTCACCCGCATCAGGAGCCTTTTTTTTTTCTCTTTGTGCGTCGCGGTTACGCAGTGAGGAAAATGACTGTCCGAAGTTAGGCAGTGAAGAATAACGCTCAGATGGCAAGAAAAATAGATTATTTCAAGAGTAAAAATAGTCCAATTTACCCGAAATTTGCAGAGAATGTAAATTACCTCACGAATGCTTTACCGAGCAATTTTTTTGACAATGAATGGTTGAATTATTGACAAAAATATGATAATTTTGGCCGAAGTTAGACACTTTTACGGTACTAAATTTGATGACACCTTTTCTACCAAATAAGATGTTGAAAAAAAAAGAATCAGCAGTTCTACTTTGTTCAAAATGCCAGATAACTTGCACCAAACTATGTTTTCCTTAAATTTTATTTTGTATTCAAAACCAGGAAAGGAAATCCTGATTGAAACAGTCGCGCGATTTCGTCATTCGTTATAATTGTTTTTTTTCAGCGATAATGATTTTTTCTGTTGCGCAAATATTCAGTCCGTGGCCGAAAGCATTAAAAGTGTTTTGCCTTATTAATTTAATCATATTCAACGAAACTCGACGTTGTGCCGACTTCGATAAAATATTAGTATTACTGCTCTGAATTACTACAATCTGCGTACATAAACAGTACATTTCATTATAATTAGAATTGATTCTAATTTTTGCGATCTCCGTAATTTATCTTCGCTATATTTAAGATATCGCCGTTAGCAAAATTTCACATTTCTGATCGAAAATCACGAAATTTTTGCGATTTGTTACCCGCTATATTATGTATATATATATATATTATCACATCGCTTTTTTTACTTAATATTCACTTGTGTTCAGTTGAGAATTGAATTTGCGGATTCAATCCTTAGGTTGTACTTAGTGTCTTGTGTCAGATTATCGCATAATGACGAGTTTATCACGCTTTACGTACAGTTCCGAATGAGAAAAATACTATTTATCCGACGCCGTCTGCCACATGTCCAGGGGAATACTTGTAGGAGAGGGAGGATTCACAGAAATATAAATTACAGACATAATACGGATGTTCACGTCCTAAATAGTTGTGGAAGTTGTTTCTAATGTTATGAGGCGGTATGATGTTCTGCATTGGAAATTGGCATACTGCAAAAACATATTTTCATCTATGGTCATATTCCCTTCGTTAAGAACACTCATTGAATATTTCATGCATTTTATTTTTTCAGAAACTATTGTGTACTGGGTTCCCGGTCACAATTTGTTTGTTAAAAATCCTAAAAACCCTACAAAAAAATTTAAAAAAGTGTCAAAAACACTAAAAAAATATAAAAAATTAAAATCAGATCTGTGACGATCGACAAAAAAGAGGAAAATGAATAACGCAGGACCTACCAGCTACCCAATGGCTTCACTTTATGTTGGTGACCTTCATCCTGACGCGACGGAGGCTATGCTTTATGAGAAATTCTCTCAAGCTGGCCCAGTGCTGTCCATTCGCGTCTGTCGGGACATGGTCACCAGACGTTCGCTTGGCTACGCATACGTCAATTTTCAGCAGCCGGCTGATGCAGAACGAGCTTTGGACACCATGAACTTTGATCCCATCAAAGGTCAACCCATTCGCATCATGTGGAGTCAACGTGATCCAGGACTGAGAAAATCTGGTGTTGGCAACATTTTCATCAAAAATTTGGACAAGTCTATTGACAATAAAGCTCTGTATGATACTTTCTCTGCGTTTGGCAATATTTTGTCATGCAAAGTTTCGTGTGACATGAATGGATCCAAAGGATATGGTTTTGTGCATTTCGAAACCGAGGAAGCTGCACAGCGTGCGATAGAGAAAGTAGATGGAATGTTACTGAATGACAAGAAAGTATTTGTTGGAAAATTCATTTCACGATCAGAAAGACACAAGTTGATTGGCGAGAGACAAAAAAATTTCACTAATATCTACATCAAAAATTTTGCCGATGCTCTAAATGACGAAAAGATGAGGGAAATGTTTTCACAGTTTGGTCCTCTACGGAGTGTTGCTGTGATGCAAGATCCTGAAGGAAAATCCCTTGGATTCGGATTTGTTGCTTTCGAAAACCACGATGACGCTGCAAAGGCTGTTGCTGAAACGAACGGAAAAGAAATTGGTGGACAAGAGATCTACGTAGGTCGCGCCCAGAAAAAATCTGAACGGATGTCTGAAATTCGACAGAGGTATGAAAGACAAAAGCAAGAGCAAATTCAGCGATACCAAGGAGTCAACCTGTATGTAAAAAATCTTGATGATTCCATCAGAGATGATAGTTTGCGTGAAGCGTTTGCATCCTTCGGAACCATAACTAGTGCAAAAGTTATGACTGATGGCGAACGTTCTAAAGGATTTGGATTTGTTTGTTTCAGTGCACCAGATGAAGCAACTAAAGCAGTAACAGAAATGAATGGTCGTATTGTTGGGAGTAAGCCACTCTACGTAGCTTTAGCTCAAAGAAAAGAAGACCGAAAAGCTCATTTGGCTGCTCAATACATGCAGAGAGTTTCCAATTCAATGGGAATGAGAGTTGCTCCTCCAAACCAAATGATAGGACAGTCATTCCAATCAGGTGCTCCTGGATACTTCATGCCAATTCATGGTCAGAGTCGCTACATGCAGGGTCACCAGCTTATTAGGGCAACACCAAGATGGCAAGCTGCCACTGCTCAGCCAGGATTCCAAATTCCTGGAAGCATTCGTGCACCACATGGTGGAGGGCCCGCTATTCGCCCAATGACTGCCCCAGTTTCAGCCAGGAATGGTCTTCAGCAACAACAACAACATCGCATTGATATGCTACAGAGCCGCCAACAGCCAATATACATGCAACAAAATCGACAACCTTTCAAATACAATCAAAGTGTCCGCAACCCTGCTTCGATGGCTGGTGGTGTCAACCAACAAGCCCAAGTCCAACAGCAAGTTGAAACAGTACAGCCTGCTGTGCATGTTCAAGGTCAAGAGCCGCTTACAGCAAGCATGTTGGCATCTGCTCCACCCCATGAGCAAAAGCAGATGTTGGGTGAACGTCTTTACCCACTCATCGAAGCACAACACCCGACTCTCGCTTCAAAGATTACTGGAATGTTGTTGGAAATTGACAATTCTGAATTGCTTCACATGTTGGAATCTAGAGACTCTCTCAAAGCAAAGATGGAAGAGGCCGTGGCTGTTCTCCAGGCACATCAAGCAAAGATGCAGGCAGCAAGTCGACAAGCACAACCTGCTTCTCAGCCTGTTCAAAATCAAGGCATTACCGGTGTACAACAAATCAACCAGGTTAACAACGCTGCTCAGAATCCGGTTCCTGTAGGTGGTCAAGAGTAACAAATTCGAAAGATAATAATCGTCGGTGTTATGTGTGAACTGTTTCGTTTTTAAAAATCATCCTACTTTTGCCCCACAAAAAATTATCCTAATAAAAAAAAAAATTACTGAGCCCCTGGTTTTACGACTTAAATCCAGGTGAAAAAATACTGAAAAATAAAATAAAAAAAATATCAAGAATATTACAAATTTCAAAAACCAACTTTTGACAGTTTTCAACCATTTAACTTGAATTTTCGGAACTCTGACTTGTTTTTTCCATGTTTGCCAAACTGACCTCAAAGATAATAGTAGTAGTTCTTACCATCCCTCAAAACACATTAATAGATCTCTGGATGAGATTTTGATGACCTTGTTTGTTCTGTGTGTCCTTTTCAGGGACTGCTCTAATTTTTTTAAGTTGTTTTAGCCCTCTTTCTCCCAGATTGGTATATGAAAGGATTGTCAAATAATACCAGGGGATTGAGTGTGTTTGAATTTACCCAGAATAATTAAAAAACCAAGAAAAAAATTGAAAAATGATCGAATTTAGTACGAAAAGTAAACTGTTTCTTTTTCGGCCACTCCACTCTGTGTAAATAAACATCCATGCTTGTAAGCTGGTGATCACTAAGTGCAAATTTTATCGTTTTATTCTTGTGGGCTATTAATTAAGATTTGGATGTCAATTATGAATAATTTAATGCAACTATAACTACTAACACAGTAGGGTGTTAATGAAACGACAATACTGTTCAGTGACTACGTCTTTTAGGTAGTTTATTCATAGCTGACTTCCACGATTTCTTGAAAGCACTCATTTGCCAAGAATATACATCAATGTTGTTGTAAATCATTGGTTTACTGTTTGCTCATATATATGGTATTTGAAATTACTGCACAGTGGTGTCTTTTTTTTGGTCTAGTAACATTTCATTAAAATGATAATAGCATGCATCTAATTGTGTCATTTAATTATGTTGGGACTTCAGATTGTAGTAACTTGGAACTACCAGCAAATTTCACCAAGTTTCCAATTTAGTTGCGTTTGCGATGTTTTACACTGGTTGCGCCCTTATCTTGTTTTACAAAATTACCATCGATTGTTTCGGCCATTTGAAGACTCGAAACCGACAATTATAAGACTTTCGGATCATCTAATGTTGCTAGCCGTAGGGCATGAGTTATTGCAAAATACTTATTGACTGATAAAATTTCCGAGAACTTAATCGTCACCGTTTTCGGGTCAAGTAGTTTGTTGACGCTACAATCATGATACATGTATTAGCGTCATCTTGAGAAACCAAGTATTAAAGATACGCGCGGTCAAAATGGCTCCTTGTATTGATCTCGCTGATATAAATGCTTTATGCGAAACAATATTAAAAATCAAATTTCGTATGGTAACTATTCATCGCCGATTAACAAAACGTTTGACAATAGATTTGCTTGTCACGAAAAGTTGTTTGGTTTTTGAAGAAAAGACGCTTGACCATACATACTCCCAGTAAATGTGATATTTTATACTACTGAAATATTTTGGCTTTGTGAAGGTTTGCTTGGCTCTGTAGCCTACTGAAGCTGTTCAGTGAGTGCTTAGTCGTTTTACATGCTGCGTTCCAAACATGGAAGAAGACCTACTCTCAGTAATGTTCAGGATTCAGTGGGTTTATTGACAGGAGATGACTCTGATAACCCAAACTCTATTTTTTTTTTAAATTCTTCTTTCTTCAAATATTCTATTTTTTTTTCGTTTTGTAAACACGTAGAATAAAAACCATAACCTACAATACACAACATAGGGATAGGATAGGATTTACATAATTATCCCGGGGATAGGAAAGCCGATAAGACGGCTTATCCATATGGCGAACCACGGCCTCTCGTCCGGTTACCATTCCAAGTCGGGTATGGGATTAGTTTTTTACTGTATTGTTTGTTTTTTTCGGAAGCATGGACTTGGACTATGGTTTTAAATAATACATCGGAGAATATTTGCGTCGGTGTTGAATTGAATGAAACTGCTCAAGAGTCGCCTAGAGCTGTGATTCTCAACTTTTTTCATCGCACATTAACGGAGAGTTTCATCTTATAGCAAAAATAGTCGCAGAGGTAAGAATTACACAAATGGAAAATGTTTAATCAAGCTAACGTTTGATTGCAACATGTTGTGGCGGTTGGGGTTTCGTGCTAAGCTTTCAAAACATGCTTGCTTAGTTCGGATATAAAATTGTCTATCAATACCATCATGCTTTTGAGTATTTGCATGTACAATGCCATCCACACCTCGTTTGACTCCAGTAATCGATAGGGATGAGAATATTATAGCGGTTTATTGATTCCATGCTGTAAATCCCCAAGGGTCTTGCAGAATGTAACGGAAACCGTCATTTAGTTATGGGCATTAGTTTTTAATCGCCTCGATTCACTCAATAAGGGCCCATTCACATCTGTTCACACCAGTGCGTTATTCTTTAATTGTTTAAGTAAACTTGCGTTGTTGCGTTAACGCATCATTTTGGCGCACTGCGTCAACGCAACGAATTCTCGAGGAAACATTCCTTTGCGTTGACGCGCTGCGTTGTCTGAGATTTGAGTTGAGTTCCGGTGCTTTGTTCTGTGGTTTGGCGATGGCTTTGAGCAAACATCAAAAATTGGGATTACTGTTGTGGCTGAAAAGACGCAAGGATAAAAAAAATAGATGCAAAAGAAGAAGGTGGTGGGTGCATCCTATTTTGCAGAGAAGAGAGACTAGAGGTACGGTACCAGTATTGCAGTATTTTCACAGTACAGCAGTAGGTAGGCCTACCGTACCCCAGTACCGGTACGGTACCGTACCTGGGTACCGGTACGGTACGTATACGACTGCACCGTATTTCTAGCCGTTTGTAATAAACAGAATTTGCTACTTACATGGTTCTAGATTTAACAGTTAACATACCATACTAGCCCTTTAGACCGGTGCCATATTCCAGTATTCAGGTATTTGATCTAGTTCAGTAGTTAAAAAGCTGAAAGGTGTTCTGACAGTCTGGACAGTGCTTATCATAGTACTGTAGTATTACGGTACCCTCTACTGATAGTCTACAGCTCATTTTAGTGCAAAAAGTAGTATTTGAGAGGTTTGAAAATATATATCATATTGAATGATTACCGGTACCTTAACGGGTAATATCTGAATATTGTAACGTTAACAGGCGAGTACCACAGGCTTTTGAAAGAGATGAGATTGGAGAGGAGAAGCTATTTTGAGACCTACCTCCGCATGTCAGTCGAAGACTTTCAAATTTTAATAACTTTAGTTGGGCCTGTTATAAGTAAACAAGCTACAGCATTCAGGAAGCCGATACCACCAGAAGAGAGAATTGCAGTAACATTGAGGTACATTAGCTGATAAGTTAGCAAAAGCGGTTCATTATATCACTTTGTGAAACCAAAAATATGGATGAGCTATTCAGAAGTTTATGTCTATGATATAACAGGTTAAGAAACACTTATTCAGATAGCAAATACAAACATTTGTATATCCAGGGATAAACATCACAGTAATCAGCTTGTATCTGATAATAATGTGCACTCGTGTTTGCCATTGGCCGCATATAAAAATATGTTTCCATTTTATGATAGACTATTATTTATAAATTCATTCACACATGAGCATATTTTGTTATTTATTATTACATAATGTGTCAATTGCTTTACTTTATCTTTCATTTTTTCAGATTCTTAGCTACTGGCGATAGCTATAGAACTATAGCTAACAGCTATCGTCTTGGCATATCAACTGTGAGCAACATTGTCTCAGAAACATGTTCTGCAATATGGGATGCATTGAGAGGGGATTTCCTCAAATGCCCATCAAGTTGTTCCGAATGGACTGAGGTTGCCGATGTTTTTCACAAAAAATGGCAATTTCCAAACTGTTTGGGCGCTATTGATGGAAAGCATGTTGTTGTTAAATGTCCTAGCAATGCTGGATCGTTGTATTACAATTACAAAAAAACGCATAGCATTGTGCTCCTGGCTATCGTTGATGCATGGTAAATATTAAACCTGATTTTGTATCACACTAATTTGTATTCATAGGTAAACAATTTTTGTAACTTACCACTTGTGGTTGCTTTCTATGAATGGCTAAATAAATTAGAAACCAATTATTTCCCAATATTATGTGGATTATACATGGGCATTTATTCCAAACAGTGCCATCAAGAATTCAATGAAATTCATATTTTTCAGTTATAAATTTCTTGCGGTGGACATTGGCGCCTATGGCAGAGCAAGCGATGGGGGAATATTTGCGAACTCGTGTTTTGGCCGTCGCCTGCAGAATGGAACCTTGAGTCTACCCTCACCAAGGTGGGTTATTTAAGCTAGTAGTCCACCTAGACTTGAAAATGACTGCTGATGTTTTTTTCTATAACGAAACAGGCTATGATTTTTCTTTACACCTAAGTAATAAAGGCTTATTATTTTAACAACTTAGTAATAACCCATAAAAATGAAGCATGTTTATGCAGAAAAACCTCCTACCTAAACCTCATTTTGTATTTCTGGCTAAATAGGGCAAATTTATTTTCAGGCCATTGCCAGTAACGGATGGACCTACTGTTCCGTTCGTATTCATTGGGGATGAAGCCTTTCCCTTGAAAGAAAATCTGATGAGACCATTTCCTGGCAATGGTCTCTCGCAGGAGAAAAGAATCTTTAATTATCGCCTATCGCGGGCAAGAAGAATGGTAGAGAGCACATTTGGCATCTTAGCTAATCAGTGGAGAGTCTATCACAGACCAATACCATTGAAGCCCAGCAATATCGACTCTGTCATAAAGGCAACATGCTGCCTACACAATTTTTTGAGAAGAGATGTTGCTGGGGCTGCACCAGTTGACGATAATATTACAGTGTCCACTCAACTGCTGCATGACATACCCGGGAGTGGTGGCCGTGCAACACAGAGCGCACAATCTGTTCGCAACACCTTTGCCAACTACTTTGCAGGGGAAGGTGCTGTGCCCTGGCAATGGCACCATTGCTGATCTTTTAACAATTTTATAGATGATTACTGAACTGCAGAGATATTACAAATCTGATATGCTAGTATATTTGGTACTCCCTAAGGATGTGAACCAAGATGGACACCTGAACCTGGTATGTTTACCAGGTTAGGTTTAGGCCATAATTTATTCCAATTTTCCTTATTTTAGTTCGGGGACTAGACAAGCGACTCCCTTAGTATTTGTACCTGAAAATTTTGCCTAAACCTAACCTGGTAGACATACTAAGTTCGGTGTCTGCCATCTTCGTTCACATACTTCAGGATTACCATATAATCAATAATTGAAAACAATGTGTTCCAAGTAAATTATATTTCCCCAAATTCGATGTTGTACAGAAGCTCGTGAATTTTAATTTTCGCAAGTTGCAAACGTTGTACTGGTAGCCTGCGTAGAGTATCTACGAGGCTCAAGGCAAATTTTTCAGCATCATCACTCTCTGTATGTAAATAAAGGTATGATTATTAGATTGGAAATCATTTGTGTGACACAAATATGCCTCATGGAAAGGTTTTAGAATTAAATACCTTTGTTGACAAGACTCATGATAGTTTCGTCAAGATCAGTCGCTTTTGTAAGTGCATCTTTATCAGATGCTGATGTAGTGCAACTGGTGTTCATATTAGGTAAGTTGTCAGCTTCACCACTCATTTGGACATTATTTCCATCTTGGAGCACCACAAGAGTGACATCCTCGTCAATATTTGAAGACGTTCTTTGGAAAAGAGTAAGTTACATGGTCATAGTTTGGGGTTCCGAGATCTGGAGTAGTCAGTCAGTCATTTGCGACCGTTGATACTGTGGGGTAGGGATTAGAAATATTATTGCGTTTGTTACGAAAGCAAATAATACTTACGTTCGAAAGTCGACGTGCTCGTCTAGGAACTTTAGCACTTCCATGCTCTATATCCCCCTGCTGCTGCCCCACTCCTCGTAGCCTCTGATTCCCTTCTTTTCTCTTTCCTATACCTATCCTTTGTAGATCTCCATCTGGTCTTACAATCTGTCACTGAAAAGCAATTAACTTTGAAGTTTATTCTGTTATCTTGCATTTACTTAATTTCTTCCTAATTGGTTTTAGATGCAATATAGTAACAGATAACTATTCTAGGCTCATACTCATTTTCTTACCACTTCTTCCCAACGCCTCTGCGACCTCTTCCCACGCCTTTCCCTTTTTAATTGTATCCCTGTAGGCTGCTTCTTTTACAGCGTAAAGACACTTCCTTTCTCTGACCTCAACTATGAGATGTTCTAAGTCCATACCTGCCATACCGATATCTAATCAATCTGTATAAAAATCATTGTACATTTTTCATTGTTTTGAAAATAATAACTATCATTGATATACAACGGCATTATACAATCGCCAAAACGTCTCAAATTTATATCCAAACAACAGCTGTCTTACCTACTCTGCTCTTAAACACAATGCCTATCAAGTTCCTGATCCAAAATACGGGCACCCGGAATATGACCTTTTGACATGCGTCAACGCAACGCAGTGTGAACAAGTTCAGCGCATTGCGTTGCATCTGCGTCAAAATATAACGCAACGCACTGCGTTGGTGTGAATGGGTTCTAAATCTGTAATTAATTCGGTACATATGAGCTTGTGCATCGACGCGGCCACTGTTCACGCCTAACGCCATCAAACCTTTCCTTTGTCATTGGACTTGATATAATATTATGTATACAAGAGAGCAATGCTCAAATATATGGACACGAAAAATAAAATTAATAAATGAAACTAAAACAGCGAAATTTTGGATGAAATATCAGATCTCATAGGAAATTTAGGAATAAGTAAAAGCAATAGCCTACTAGCGAAAACTACAATCTTTAACCACTGAAGATTTCAAAGCAAGTGGTCTAGTAGTTAAAAAAATGCAATTTTTGAACAACAACAAGAAAAAATAGCAAGAACAACAAAATAACAAAACAATCCATAGGTTCATTTCGTGTCCAATAATGAATTTTGATTGATGCACTGTAGCGTTGGAAATCAGGTACCTACGCGATACAAACTATCTTTCCTTGCTCTTTGATTATAATCCGTATCCTCCGTAAGCGTATGCATAACCCAAGGATGCCTTTACTTAGGCTTACCATACGTCCCGTTTTTGGCGGTACAGTCCCACTTTTCAACGTCTTGATCCGACGTACCGACCAGTCATCTAAAAGTCCCACTCCGGCGTTTAGCCAGTTAGCATAATACACGAACATTACCAATTAGCATGTTCTCCATACTGTTGCTGTGTAGCGTATCGGTAGCCTACTTACTGGAGGTGGATGCGTGGTTTTGTTTGTTTCGTTAGCTTAGCGGATAATTGCTACAATTTGTTACGTGTAAGCCCCGTACGCTAAAAGGGTGCTTAAAGTGAACGTTAATTCTTTTGTATTTTTCGAACTGAAACCGATATTAGACAGATAGTGCATGACGTCTCGATGACAATATTGTCAATGAAGACAGTCGGGGTGGTTTTAAATGTACGCTCCTAATGTAAAATCGGTAAATTTAGAGTTGAAAAAATCACAGCTATGGTCTTTGGAGGCGTCCCGCTTTAAGGTCACAGAGGTTTGCTTATGATCCGCAAGCGTATGCATAACCCAAGAATGCTGCTGCAGCAAGAATAATTTCTCGGCGAAAGTTACAACTTTAACCACTGATTTGATAGAGATTGGTCCGGTAAAATAAAAAACGATTTGTGTCGGATAACAAGTTGGCAAAATTTGGTTATATAGTATAATTTGGTTTAGTACGCAGGATTATACAAAAACGATTCTTGGGGCATGCGAATGAAAAATTTGTAGGCGTAAACTAAAGAAAAGTGGAACAGTGGTGGTAAATTGTACTACTGGTTGTGTATATTTATGTTTAAATATTCATCCCGCAATTTTTTTCACTCTCTGGGTCTGATAAATATTCCATCGACGAAAGTCTTAGTTAGACTGCACACAACTCCACCCGGGGTATAATTACTAGCAATATATGTACTTCTAATAGAAACAAGTCTAATTGTTTTCAATTTCACACCCAAGAATAATTTGCTTTGTCTGACCACAGAGAATGATAATGTTGACCCTCTATGTCTATACCGGTATGTTAATCGTTGGTCTATACATAGCAGTGGTCAGGAACCCATGGCTCGCGAGTCATATATGGCTCTTTTCTTGACGACATGTGGCTCCCAGAAAAATCTGGTAATCCATGGCTAGCCTTACCAAGTTTCAAACTAAAGTTATAGCCAAATTTGCAGAACATTTGCCAATACGTTTGCGAAACGCGCTCAGCGTCTGTCTCTGTCTATGTTATGTGCGAGAAGTGCCAGACAGAAATTGTGACAAAACTAAGGGATTCCGGAACATATTTTGTGACATCACGAAGCAACAAAGAAAAGCCATCCGTCCGTTTGCGCTGTTTATTTGTAATATTTCGCACAACGGAGATGCCTATGAGAAAAAAAAGCGAGGAGTATCGCGGATTTCAACATGTGTTGCATGTGAGCAGTCGTTCAAGGCCCTCAGCGGCAGCATCAGAAGTCACATTAAATGTATATTGAATGTGTTGACTTTTAAGTAAAAATTTAAGACATGATTGAAGAAAGAAAAACGCTGTATGGCCCACACGGAAATGCAATTGAAAATATGTACCTTTTATGACTCTCTTGACCAAAAAGGTTTCCGACCCAGTATACATAATTTGATCCTCCTCAAGTCAATTTACCCGGTGTGAGCGAATCACAGATTCAGATATTTGTTTTTGTCGTGCGAGAAACATTGTGCAATTGAAAATTAAATGCAATTAAATAAAACGAACAATATTTCAGCAAAAGACTATCGAGTGAGCGACACCGTTTTTGCTGAGTTCAGCAGCAGCTTACGTAAGACAATATGGATGTGTTTTATTGCAAATGGATACACTACATGAGAACTAAAAAAGAACAAGAAATTCAATGAAAACGTGTTGATGAAATATGTAAATTTTGAGCTCTGACACAAACGACAAATCTATCCCAATGACGCTAACACTTACAATATTGCCTATCCGAGATCCAAAGTACATCTGCAGCTCTGCTTGTAGTAGTGTTATAACCATAGCCATTATTATATAATGGCTATGTTATAACTTTATAAGTATAGGCTCGCTTGCGGTCCGGGTACTGCTGTACTGTATAAGTTTATTTCGACTCCATAATCAGCATAACAATAAAATGATTGGTAAAAATAAATAAATAAAAACCGATTATGAAATCAGGAGAGCAAACAAAATCTTAGATAAGGTTTAAAACGTACCGGTACAGAATGTTTATAAGATGGAAGGTTTTGCCAGAAGCGGTACGTGTTGACTCACCTAAAATAATTGAAATATTTCACACTCGCTCACATGCACCCACACACACGACACAACCATACAGAAGTTATAAAGTAAGAAGAACATGATAAATTACATACTGGTAGATTCCCTAGAAAACACAGATTTCCTACTGCACTAGGCCACTAGCGCTGTAGAGCAACTTAGCCGCTGCAAGCACAACAACTTACAAACTTCTAGCCTTTCATATCATTCTGTCATTGGTACACGGTGCAGTACTATTCCATTCCTGAATAGGTAGATCTGCAAGATTTACCCATGTAAAACAATCAACTGTGAATATCCAAATATACCGTATTTGAAGAGTAGGTAGGTTTTAAGAATAATTCCGTGTGCAGTGTTGACTGGTTTAAATTCAACCGCAGAGTGTCGAAGCGACAGTTTAACAGCAGTTTGTGTATGTAAAATGAATTATTTTGATTCCTTGTGGGAAAAGACTGATGCTCAACTGACTTTGACCAATGTAACGGCAGCTTATGAGAACCTGAAAAAAGAGGTACGTTAACAGGCTAAATTATGCCAGTATTTTTGTACATGCAGACATGACTATCATATTCACCCTATCGGTCTTTTTCCAAACTTGAGCAAGAAGTTCATTTGTAAATCTCGGCAAATCAGTGGAATCTTGCAAATTGTATTTCCAGTTCAACTGTTACCGGTACTGTAGTAATCAGTAGTCCTCTCATTTTTAACAAACTCTGTACAATCTCTGAGATATTGAGTATATTCTAGGACTATAATCAATAGCAGATGGAAAGCCACTTCATTTAATATTATTTGCCTTATATACGGATATATGAAAATATATCAGTATATTGAGCTCTATCTGGAAGTCAATCCAATCCCTTCCTAACTTAACTGTTATTTATATGAAATCCAACGTTTATGTTCAGATATGTCACAGAGTTCAATTCTTAAATTTAAATGCTTTGACACAAGCAATTTTTGCTGATACAATGGATACGATATTGTTTATACTCTCAAGGAGCCAGCATGATTAGAAGTTGAAATAGATTTCCTCCAACATGAATTAAAGATAGTTTTGATGTGTTTTTGCTGTGTGGCGCTTTATGCTAAGTGTTAGGAATAAGCTCGCCTTGCGTGGGTTCGCAGGCTTTAATCCTATGAGGGATAATTATGTGCATGAGGATTGCTGAACTCCTCGCTGCCATAGGGTGGTTCATGAAACCGTTGGTCAGTTATGGCTTCCTCTACCATCAAGTCTGTGCATCTAAAACATACAACTGGCTAACTGATCCCATACCCGATATTGACTGGTAACCAGTTACCAGACGAGAGACCATGGTTCGCTATATGATTGAGCCTTTTTTTATTGTCTTTCTCTTCCCCGGGATAAATATGTAAATCTTATCCCATCAAGCTTAAATACAATTGCAAACTCTAAATTTGTTTTCAGCTTAAAACTGCATGGGATTCTGAGGATTGGCAAATAAAAGTTTTGATGATTGAACTCGTCCTTGTTGCTTTGTTGATTATTTTAATATTTATTGCTTGGAAAGTGAATGGGCATGCAATCAGCAAGTTACTAACCCCCGACAGTAAGAATTATTTGCTATTGTCAGATTCTGTAGCCTAAGCCAGGGCTACTCAACTATTTTCACCAAAGGTCCGTTTAGAAAACTTCAAAATTACTGGGGTCCAGACATTACAAAAAATTTATTTTATTAAATAAACGAAACTTCAAATGCAATATTAAATACAAGAGCAATGAATGGCTCACAAATATGGACACAGATGTCGCGCATCGGTAGCTTTGTATTTAAATTGTATCAAAATCATCTGAAACGATACTTATAATGCAAAATATACAAGCAGACGCGGTCCAAATTGAATGGTCGAAAGGTCCGGATTCGGACCGCGGTCCGCCAGTTGAGTAACCCTGGCCTAAGCAATAGTTTAAGTATTTGTGAAGTTGACCAAATAAATATTATATGGCATACATATTAGGTAGTTATAATGTTATTAGGGATTCTTACATTGCTCGAAAAGAGATTTCAAGATAGTTCCAAATGTGCGATTGGATTGGGAAACTATACCCTATTGAAAAGTAAACCAATAAATAACGTTTTAACGTTTGTATCTCTTTTTACAGGTAAGATTCTGGAATCTAAATTGTCAAAGTCACGGTATTCAGCTACAACATTAAACTGTTATTCAAGGTATGCTTGCAACTACTGCTTTTTGTTGCGCTTATGGCCTGCTTTGAAAATTGATATAATTCATCTCTTCTTTTAAATAATTTTGTTTTTGTGTTAAATAACAAATGTAGGAAAAAGCTACATTTTTCAACTCTTTGAAATACTTCTATGGGATTTGTTTTCATGTAAATGGTGTGAAATAAAACTTCCAATGGTATGTGACCCATGACCCATCCAGGAACGTGTATTAGATGGTTTTTACCATCGTTGGGATAAGAATAACACAGATAATGTTTATCATTGACATGCATTCATTTAAAATTGGTATTTCTATTCCAGGCAGAATTTGAAAAAACATGAATAACAAGATGCAATCAAACACACATCCATCAGAATTTACAGATTGTTGGGGTGATGATGAACGCATGAATTTTTTGTTTTCTGCTTTTCCGGCTGATAGATCGGTTAACCCTCATCACTGGGACAACAAGATGGCGTTTTGGAAAAAATTGATACAAGATATGTCTGCAAAATTACCTTATGGATATGTCTCATGGGATAACTTGTTCAACAACTTAACCCGTCAAGGGAAAAGGCCACTTGGACTACAAACTGTTTTTGATGATATGATCCAAAATGGGGAAATTGTTCCAACTGCACAATATACACATGATATCCATGCTAATCAGTCTTGGGTAGGATGGGGGTTGAATTGGTGTGTTAAAAAACCTGCTTCGTGGATGGCTGATAAAGTTCTCAGTCCCATTAAAACTAGATCAGGCCGGGACCTGAAAAAGGGCCAGTTTGTTATTGTTTCTGCATTGGAACACAAATGCAATGAAGTGATGGCAAAATTCCATCAATATGCCTCGAAGAATGAACATAATCATGAATTTCTGAATGTTGTTTCTTATTTGCAATTACAGGATATAACCAAAACTATTTTATGCGATACAGAGAGTTTGGATTTGACGCTGGCCACTCTGAAGAATAAAGGAATTGTAGAAATTAAATCTAAACATGAATTAATAAGCGAGCAAGCCGCTGAGAACAATCATAATGTTGCTTTGAGCGAGAAGTATATCAAGTTTGCAAAGCCTGGCAATAAAAAGGTAATTCCATTTTCGGATGTTGATATTGGAATACTACAGCTCTGTGAAACAAGAACACATTTGCAGCAGACCATTAATAACACTTGCCAGGAAATGGAGAGTTGTACTCAGAAAGCAAAGGAGTTACTTAAAAACAAGCAACGGACCATGGCATTGGGTGCACTTCGGAAAAAGAAAAGACTAGAAATATCACTCAGTAATAAAGAGCAAAATTTAAACAACATTGAAGAGCTGTTAGAAAGTTTAAACCAATGTAAAACTGATAAATTGCTTATGGATACTTATAAGAGTGCTGTTGCTGCTCATAAAAAGGCTTCAAAAGGACTCTCACTTGATGTGGTGCAAAGCACAATGGATGACGTAGCAAATGTTTTGGATAACCAGTCCGAAGTCAGTGAAATTATTTCTACCCCAGTATCCTGTGAAAATACTTCTGATGATGATTTAGAAACAGAGTTAGCTGCATTAATAAACGGTCCTAAAGATACCATTGGTTTAGAAGATATATGTAATAAAATGACAACGGTTACTCTTGAACCAGGGATTGTTGATCTTCCTATTCCACCAACTCATTCACCTGGCCGTACAGAAACTACAACAAGAAATGTTCAAACAAATCATACTCATAAAATTAGCCTTACAAGCTGACCAAAATCATTAGTAGCAATAGGGGCTTTTCTCTGCCTAAAATGATAACCACAGGGTGCCACACAATACTAACCATTTTATAGTGTACTATTTGAGATGCAATAGAACTTTAGTATGCCATGAGATATAAAACTTTGGAATCCAAAAGCTATAATTTGCCAATTAGCAGGTGATGAAAACACTGCTCAAGTTATTGGTTATCTCATTCACGATTGAGAATGCCTGGTTCAAAAAGTGGGAAAGTATGTTGACTAGCCAGTACTTTGCCACATCCTTCAACCAAATCAGCTTGTTTCTTATCCCATGGGAAAACCCTTTTCTTGCCGCAAATCAGAACAGATAGCATGTTTGAATCCTTATTTTGTTGTGGCACATATATACTCACTATACCTTTTTCTTCAGAATGATTGCATTATGTTATAGCTTGGTGGTATTTAGATGTTTTTCTATTATTATGTAAATGTAATGGTTTCCGATGAGCATGGTCAATAAGATACATTATCTTTGTGTCTGCAATTGTGGTTTTCTACATTTTCACATTGTTTCACTGATAATATATAAAATCTGTATTTATTGCTGAAATATAAATTTAATCGTTGACTGCAATTGAATTGGCTGAAAACTTTAACCAATTATCATCATGGATAGTTCAAATATTGTTATGTAGTAGTAGATAAGCTGTCCAGTAATATAAGTTCTTATTACACAATGTAACAACAACATCATTATATTGAAGGGCACAGTTACTTTCCCATTGAAAATTCAATAAATAGGGGCGATGCACTAAGTAGGTTATTACTTCATGCTATACATAACAAAATGAGAATGCCTGCAGAAGCTTCACAAAGGATCTTCAAAAGTGCCATCGGTGCAGTTTTGCCCCCTGCTTTGGTTCACTCTAATTTGGAAAGACTTGGAGACACACTTGCTGTTGGTAAGTGCTAGAGTTAAGGATAAGGTAATAACAAACAGCATACATAATTAACAACATAAATAACAATCATTTCGGTTGTTTAAATTACTATGCAGATTTGACAGTTTGCTTTGTAAACGCTGGTTCCATTTTAGGCTCGAAAACATATGACTTGCGACACAATGTGCATATAGTTGGATTTGGAAAAGCAGTATCAGGAATGTGCAGGGCTGTTCAACAGCTGCTGGGAGACCATCTGGTTAGAGGAATAATCAGTGTACCTTCAGGGACTTCGAAAATTCTGGAAGAGGCAGGAAAAAGGTTGGTAGGATGATGGGGAATAAGCACCGTGGTTGCATTTAGGAGCATCCATAATTTGTTGTTTCCAACTACTTCACTGGCTTACATGTAATAATTAATTAACCCAAATGTTTTTTCATCAATTCTGTAGCTTCCTCCTGCCAGACAAAGATGGAAAAATCTCAATGTGTGAAGGTGCAGTTAACAATCTTCCGGACGAATCTTGCATTTGTGCAACTCAGAGAATAATAGCTATGTTACGGGATTTAACAAAAGACGACATAGTTATAACATTGGTGTCAGGAGGTATGCACAATATAAAAACCTTAATCTTCATACATGAATCATGAAATATCATCGAAATAATTTATAATTAGGAGGGTCTGCACTTCTTTGCGCTCCTATTCCGCCATTGACACTAGATGACAAAATGCGTGTTACATCATTTCTCGCAAAACAAGGAGCAACAATCCAAGAGTTGAATATAATACGAAGATCACTATCTATAGTGAAAGGAGGAGGATTAGCACAAATTGCATACCCATCTAAGGTATGAAGGAGAAAACAACTTATAATATATTTATTATTGAATTTACAGAGGATAGTAGGATAGCTTAGCCTTAAATATGATGGCAGGCTAAAATCTCTGGTTCAATCTCATGCCCACCACCTCACGGCTATATATTGCCAAAACTGAAAGATTATGCCCCTCTAAAATAAAGTGGCTGCTTATGCAGAGGCTTGTTTGGAGCGAGAGGGCATCTATATTAAATAATATTAAGGTCACTAAGAGTGTTAATTTAATTTTTCAGATGGTCGCTTTAATCCTATCAGATATTATTGGAGATCCATTAGACCTAATTGCAAGTGGCCCAACAGTTTGCACGGAAAGCAATGTTGAGCAAACAAGAATAATAATGAAAAAATATGGTTTACACAACAATATCTCCGCTGATGCAAAAACGATTCTACTAAATCCAGTTCAAAATAAACCAGGGGATCTACAACATGTACAAAATATCCTCGTTGGTTCAAATACTGTAGCTGTGAACGCATCGTTGAAGGAAGCAGAAACGTTGGGATACATGGCTTTTGTTCTTTCCTCAAGCGTTGAAGGAGAAGCAAGAGATGTCGGTGTTTTCCTAATTGAATTCATGATCAAAGTGATAGAATGTATTACAAAGCGTCATTTAGAGACCGAAGAAGAATTCACTAAATTCCTATACGAGCATCTTATCAGAAAATATGAAAGCAAGAACTGGCCATGGATATCTAATATCAATAGATTCGCCAGAAAGTTACATCAATCAATAACTAGCTCCAACCCAATTCTACACAAAATCTGCATAATTGCTGCTGGTGAAACTACAGTTACAGTAAATGGAACTGGTAAAGGTGGTAGAAACCAGGAAATGGTACTCGCTGCAGCAATTCACCTTTTCAAGTACTATAAAAACATTGATTACAATCTCTGTTTTCTTTCTGGTGGAACAGATGGCCAGGATGGACCTACAGATTCTGCTGGAGCCTTTGTTGATAGCAGTTCTAACTTTATCACAGACCCATCTGATTTAGCACAAGCAGAAAAAGCATTGCTCAATAACAATTCCTATCATTTTTTAAGCAATTATTCGGATACCTTGTTAAAAACTGGTCTTACAGGAACAAATGTCATGGATTTACAAATTTTAACGATTCAACGGTTTTAACGGCATTGCTCAATAACAATTCCTATCATTTTTTAAGCAATTATTCGGATACCTTGTTACAAATGTCATGGATTTACAAATTTTAACGGTTGAGTACATGAATAAAGTGTGCAATATAATTTAAATCACATTATTGATGTTTGAGATGTAAATCAACTTAATTTGATAGTACAGTCGGATGGACCTGAGAAATATAATAGCAGTCGCAATTCACAAAATTCTCACTTGTAGAGGCATCAATCACTAGTGCTTATCTGTGCAATGGATGGCCAATACATCATAAAATTCGTAGATCGCACAATATTATTAACCTTGTCATGTTAACACCAGACAGATGATCCTAAATATAACAGGCGCAGTAAAGCCAGAAATGAAGCAAGTTATGGCATTAACAGCATGATTGTCCATAATATTAACCCCACTAATCCATCTGACGTCTTGCCCTGGAGAATTCGATATCTTTTTTGTGATGTCATTGAAACCTAATGAAAAATATGACAGATGCTGTAGTGAAGCATGAAGAATTTGAAATAAAAATAAGATGCCGCTAATATATTAGGTGTGAGGTAGTTGGGAGCTCAAATTTAACCTATCGAAGATTCCCTTTTCCCGGAAACAAGAGTGTAAAACCTACCTGAATACTGCAGTGTTGCACCGAATAATGAATCAATAAATGAACCAAACAATCCTGATATCATCCCAGTGAATATTATGGGCCATTGTTGGCTAAAAATGGAATAAAAATATTAAGTACCATTTATCATGCAATAACTTTCTTACATCGCTGAAAATAAAAGAATTGTTTATCTGACTGAACTCCAAATGGTATATTTCACATGCAGATGAAGCATTTTAAAACTTGTAGTTTCTAATAAAATGGACATCAGATTTTAACATCACATTCACAAATAATAAAAACAATATCTTAGGGTAGGATACAACAAAAATTCACTAAATATCATTGGAAAACATCATTACCTTTCGACAGGGCATGTCAAGTACATTGTTAGATAATATGTGATTCCAATTATCAGGCCACCGAAGGCACTTGCTACTGTACCAACTGATGTTATTCCTCCATTTGTACCTTGATAAATATTAGAATCAAATTATCGTAATAAATTGAATGAGCAATAAAACCGGACAAAATTTAGTTGAGAATAAGATATTAGTCAAGACTTGGTGGGTCAAAGCTTTTCTAACCACCTCACTGACTGCCCACTGACCTCCAGGGCTCAACAAAATGAAAGACAACCATGGACAAAGTCTGGCTGCAGGACAACAGAAGATTTTATTCATATGAAGGAACAGGTTCATTTACGACAATGGATTATTCAATTTGTAATTTTATGGAGTGCAGGATTTTTGTCATTGCTTGTTATTGAGATTGCAGTTCGATGAAAATCAATGTTTTTAGCAGACACCATCTGTTCTTATTGGGTTAATAAACTGGCTTATTTATAGTTTTGCACATGCATATTCGGGCAAAGGCCCCCATGCCACTAAAAAGGTTGGAACTACTAGCCCTAGGTGATTGAACCACAGCCATATATTAAAACAACACTTTATTAATAACCATTTTCAAGTACAGTATTCAAATATTATATCTATATTGACCTGGAGGAACTTTCTTCCACGTAGTTACTAGAATTGTACTTCCATTACCCATAACAGAACCGACTTCTGATGCCCAGGTATCACCACACGCACAAGAAATGCTGCCGAGCACAGCGACTGAAAGCCATGAACTGAAATTAAAGATGGGAATTTAAACATTAACACATTAATGATTTATTCTACAACTTTTAAATTCTAAAATATATATTTCAAAAGTAGCAAAATGTTATCAAATGATTTTGTGTAGATATTAAAACTAAAAATGTAGTATCCTAACACTCGCATGAAGTTGAGTGCCCATGGTGTTCTATCAATACCCCTAGCAAAATTACAGTAATCTTAATAGGAATGAAGATTGATGACACATACATTGAAATTGAGAATTAAAACGTTTCCTGGTACCATGATTCAGAAATAGTGAGCACAGATTATTTACAACAGCAGAAAGGCTAAATAAAAAAAACAGTTCAAATCATATTGCTTTTATTTTTGTCTGATCTTTAAAATTTTATGTTTAGGATATAGGATTCTCATATTGCTAAACAAAGCAATCGAATGTTAGGGGAAAAGGATTAAGTTGTGACCTGACATAGAATCCATGTTCGCTGAATTTTATAGGTGATTCACCAATCCCATAATCCATCATGTAAAGAATTGCCATAGCTGATGGAAACCCACCATTGCAAAGAACCTGAATCCAATTTCGTGACCCTCCTGTGAATACATAAAGAGATAAAAAAAGGCTAGTTTAGTGAGAGAAAAAACATATTGTTTTAGGAATTTACCCATACTACATACAGCAAAAAGAATATGACTATCATTGATTCCAAATCACAAGTATATATATTATTATTGTTTCATTAATTATAATTGCTTTGACTTTTTTAAATAAAAAATTTAACCAAGATAAAAATAATGCAGTAGTCATTTCAAGGGGCTTGTCTGGAAATTCAATTCATTGTTTACCGATTTCAAACTCATAGGGTTGCGTTTTCTGGAAATACCAATTCTGAAACACACGTTCAGTTTTAATGATCTCCCTATACAGATAGGTGTGAATTTGTGATGACGATTAGAGAGTATGAATAGAAAATGCTGTTTTTTGGATGCAGATGTGATATCGAAATATTCTATTTATATGGCCCGATGAGGATATCAAGTATCAACACCAGGAATACTAATTATACAATATTGTAACTCATTTGCATAACACTGAACCAGTGACTACTGTAATTTTCAACTCATACCAACTTTATAATCTTCCTCCTGCACTCTCTTTTTATCTGCCTTGAATTTTGTCAACTTTGATGAAGTCAAGAAGAACACAATCATTGAAGTCATAAAACAATAGTTTGCAATCGTCAGTGTGAAACCAACAAATAAAGCTGTGTTGCAGCAAAACAAAATGAATTTAATATTTAGCAGTGCTGGGAGAGCTTTGAGTCATTGTTTCAACTCAAGTTGGACCTGAGTACCCATTCATCAGAGACTCAAATCATCTCAATGGAATGCTAGTACTCAACTAACTCCCAACTCCGATTATAATAACCAAATAATTGACTTGGAGTTGAGTGACTTTTAGCCAACTCTGATATATTGAGTAAAAAAATATGATGAAGTTCAAAAAAAATCCAATTTTTAGCTCGCCATTCATCTTGAATTTATGCATTCTACACAATACGCGAGTCTAACGCCTAAAAGATTTGGATGAAATAGAACAGCAGAATAACAATATCTACCTGCAATAGCACCAGAAAGTGATAAGCTGTGTTTGTGTAAACCCCGAATTGCGAGTAATATTGGTAAACCTGTGCAAAGCAACCATCTCATTGGTGTGACAACATTTATCCCACCTGAACAATAAAATCATGTGATCATCATGAATTTCAGTCCTTAAAATGATAATTGTAGACTACAACTCACTCATGAAAAATCGAGTCACATGCAATAGTACACTAACAATACCTACCGCAGAACTTAGGTTAGGAAACATTATTAGTGTATTATGAAATTATTACTGAATCAGAAGGTGTGATTCAAATACCAGACTATAGACAAAGTAGGATTTCAGGATTAAATATATTTGTAGTCTATATAGACTAAATTTACCTGATCAGAGAATTGCTAGATACAGAGATACCGTATTGGACTACACTACCAAGATTTTAAATGAGATCTTAATGATTTGTTGTTTGATGGCCAACCAAAAACTCAAGTTCAGGAAAAATATGGAATACTCACCATAATGGGTTCTGATAGATAGTGATAGCAACCAAATTGCTAGAATTGCTGGCAGAAAAATTGTACAGACAATAACAAAAAATATCATCAAAGAATGAGAAATTTTCAACCCCGAAGATGTATCGGACATTGTCCCTAAAAGAACTTTGAAAGACACTTAAATGGCAGAATATGTGCAAAATAGAGAACCTCTCACCACGACGATCCGAACTAAATGATCTGTAAACGAGAGAGAAAAAATTGAAAGAAAAAGTTTCCTCAATGGAAACCTAATACCCACGTGCTCTCGTTTTTTCGCAAACCATAAGGTCCAAATCGTAGTTCGAAAATAGGCAAGATGTCAAAGGTGCCAAAAAATTGAGATTTGTACAGCCATTTAGACGCATTGTTACTCCTGCACTCACTGACTTAGGCATATTTTTATACATTAGTGCATTGCTATCTGAGAATCTTGAATTTAGCTATAAATTGAATAACTAAAAATTCAGTTCGCCTTCGGAGGAGTTTTAGTTTAGTTGCAGTAATCAAAAATTAGCCCTGTAGTTCCTAAAAACCTGAAATAGCGAATACTGAAATAGGCAACACTAAAATAAGATATCAGCATTTGCTCAAACATTTTGAATCGGAATGATGGTTTTGAAAGAACAGAACAAGTAAACAAGCCTTTTAGTCACTTCTTCCTGCTTAAACTCATTATCTCAGTATCTATCAATGTGTCAGATAGATTTTATGTTGGATCCTCTTTGTGCTGTTGTGTAAATTGAATCTTGTGACACTGAAATAGTAAGTCTAGTAGGCCTGTAGGCTATAGCTATGTAGGCTCTTTTAAATTTATAGTAGTCCACTAGTGAATCTTGAAAATTACAGTAGGTTTTTCACAAAAGCACCAAAAAGACCACTGCACCTGTTGAAATGGTGGTCGTTCTGGAAATTCGATATTAATATTGGAAGCATTGAAACGGATACAATGATTTTAAATTCAACGTATCGAAAACGACAAAAGAACCCAATACACGAATCCATGTTTGTGCATAGACTGTAATGAAACTTTCAATCTGTTTACGGAGCTTGTTTTTTTAGTAACAATTTTTTTGTCACTGTGGTATTTTTGCAATGAAATTGAACTACGGCATCACCATTTTACGTCAACGAGTGCTTTTTATTCCATATTTTTGTAGGAAAAGCACTGCAAACATATTATAATATATTAATTATATGGGCCGACATGTTTACGTGTGATTAGTCAGTTAGTGTTTTCCTGATAATTGATTTTATAATTGCCGGAGCGCAGAATTTACCAGCATTGTTTTGATTTGTTTATATGTATCTTGATTCACTGTATCACATTGTCACCAATGCCAAATCAATGTAGTTTTTATGGTTTTTGACCCTTCTCGTCACCTTATCACATTACATTTACACCTACACACTTTGTTACTTATCGATCTTGATCGGTAAGTATGTTGATAGGTATTTGTTTGTCTGTCTGTCTGTTAGACGCGATATCTCACGAAAGCGAGGTAGAATCTGCTCCAAATTTTGCATGTGCATTCATCATATCTCGGACCAGAAGCCTATTGATTTTGGATAAATAATGAATTATGTCGAATAATTTGAGAGTTATTAATTAATTAGTAATGGGACACGCAGTGTCACTATAGGGTCAGAGCGAATGAATCGAAACCGAAGTTTCTGTTTTGGGGATCCCTAACTTTGATCGATAAGTCTTCGATCGATATTCTCGTCTTTGTATCGGATTGAATTGGTCCTTATTAGCTTGAGTATTTTAAAAGTAAACAACTACCCGAAATTTCATTACATTTGCGTATTTTTTTGTGTTTATTGCTGGCCCAAGCCTTGTTTAATAAAGTTTGTGGTGAGCGAGCACATGATACTCATCTTGTTTTAAACGTTTTTAAAGGTTTTGCTTGCTCTCCAGAATTCTCCATTTTTCATTTTTTTGTATTGTCAGATTGTGAAGTTTTCGAAATAATCTATCTACCCCAGCCCACCCACACTCAACATGCGGTCAACGGGTTAACCAACTATTTTTCTCTATTTTATTCGCTTCATAAACGAAGTATTATTCTTCCCAGAAAATTCCTATCGCTCTTTTATATTTAATGATTTTGCAAATGTCCAGAGAGTTTGAGGTGACTTATTTATATGATACTATGCTGATTGTTATGTCATGTATGTCTGATGGAACTGATTGCTATCTGCTAATGAGAATATTTAGTACATAGTTCATGGATTTTACCACATTTCATATTTACTGTAACTGCCCAGCTGTACCATTTTTTCCCTTCATAATTAGACTTTTTTACGACCTTGGTGTAGTTTATTACTCGAAACAGATTCAGTGAAACTTAATTGAAATGAAAACATAACAACATGCCAATGGCTCTTGAGAGTCAGTAAATAATGAAGTATTACCCGTATATAGGTTATAAATGCATAATTTTTGCTTTCACATTTTCAGAAAATTAAATGGATGAAGTCAAGGGAAAAAATAGTCAGATATTCTGTCTGACATGGGTTAAAAGAGGAGTTGCAAAACTTGAACCTGATCAAGTTATTCTAACTCCTGAAGAATTGAAACTTGTTATGAAAAATGAGAAGCTACAAGATATAGAAGAGGATGCTGATTCTGAGGAAGATGAAAATGATGATAGAAAAATTGTAATCAAAGTTGGTCCTGAAAAATCACATTCTGATGAAGAAGATCTACAAGAATATGGTCTAGAAAATTATGATGATGAAAAAGGTGATTTCACAACTGGTATTTCTGGTTTGGTCATGTTTGCAGACAATGATGCGGATCCTTATATCACAAAGAAGTCAAAATCTGATTCAAATATCAACTCTGATTCTGAAGACGAATCAGCAGAAAAGTCAGCAGTCCAACTCAAACCTGATGACAATCTGCTTGTTTGTGCCAGATGTGGTCAACATTCTAGTGTTTTGGAAGTTTATGTATATAATCACAAATCAGGAGACTTCTATGTTCATCATGATATACCTTTGTTGGAAACACCATTATGTATGCAATGGGTTGGATTTGATCCAGGTGCTGAGAATATGAATTCAGGCAACCTCCTTGCTGTAGGCAACTTTAATGGAACGATTGATATATGGGATTTAGATGTATTAAATTCACTAGAGCCTGTGGCTTCTATTGGGAAAGGTAAAGTTTCAAAACAAAGGAGAAAAATTGACTTTCGACATGCTGATGCAATTCTAGATATAGCATGGACTGATGTTGTACATGACCAGCTAGCTTCCGCATCGGCAGATACAGTTATAGCTCTTTGGGACTTGGAATTAGGAAAAGCAACTCGAGTCTTCAGAGACCATAAAAATAAAGTTCAAACTCTAGCTTGGATGCCAAAATCTGATAAACATTTACTGTCAGGTGCTTTTGATGGAAATATAATTATGACAGATACTCTGGAAATAAGAACAGTTGCACAATGGACTATTGATGGGGAAGTTGAACGCATCACATGGAATAATGAAAATAGTAAATACTTTGTTGCCAGTTGTGATTCTGGTTTTGCTTTTTATTGTGATGTAAGAAAGCCTACCGAATTTATACATAAATGGAAAGCGCATGAAGGTGCAATTCCTGGCCTTTTCTTGAATCAATCTGATTCTAAAAATAATTCCTGCTTACTTCAAACTGCTTCTAGTGATGGTCTTGTAAAACTTTGGGACCTAAATTTTGACAAACCAAAATTAGTTCATGAAAAAGATATGAAAATGGGAATGGTACATTGTTGTGAAGGCAATCCAGATGAAAATTCTGTTGTTGCTTTCGGTGGACAAAAAGGTCAAGTCAGATTGTGGGACCTTGCAAAAATTTCTGAAACTGCAAAGTACTTTGATTTACCAGAGCAAGTTAATAATATAAATAGTGATGTTACATTAATTAGTCCAATTAGTGGAGATGGAGAAGAGGATGATGAAGTTTTGAAATATATACAGGGAGAGGATTACATTAAACCTAACAAAATAAATAAATTTTCTAAACAAAATGGAAATCATCCTAATGGTTCTGGTGATTCAAAAAAGAAAAAACGTAAAAGAAAGAAAAAAACTTCTGCGAACCAGTCAATACAAAATAAAAAATCACTGATCTAACAATGAACTACATTGGTCTTGGAAAGATAAAAATAAGCTCAAGAAACGATAATAATATTGACTTGAAATTAGTTTGAAAATTCAAAATATTTTTTATTATGTTATGTCCATATTTTGGCAGTTGTCATTCTTCATTTCTTTTGAAATGTTTACTTTGATCTTCAGAATTTAACCTAATTCATCATGCCTGCGAAATCCTGTTGAGATTTATTTCCATAACACTTCTGATATTCGTCAATATTTTTCTGAGAGATTTGATAAACATTCATAGGTTAATAAATTAATTTACACTGCATTTTAAATGTTTGTTTGTATTATGAGAAATATTTCATCCAAATCTCTTACTCAAAAGTCCATACTCTCTTTACCAACTACTTCAGGCAGAATGTTTAAATTTTCCAAAATAGGAGTAGTGCTCTTTAATAAATGCTGCCAAACTTCTTAATATCACTTTTTAGTGTAAGCTTATTGATCTTTTCGCTAGTTAGTAGTGTCGAACATCAAGATGTCCAATACAGAAGGTGAAAATCTACTTCCGATAGATATTCAATGTACAAAATTAGTTGATTGGTTGATAGATCGAAGACATTGCAATATAAAGTGGCAAACATCGGCTGAGGTATGTATTGTCTGAGGTACTTGCATTACATGAATATTTTAAATATCTGTTCTTGATTCCTGAATTATTAAGTATCCAAGCGGTTTAGTCTAAAAAGGCTTCATGTCTGGCATACGTCCTGTAACTTACTAACTTTACGTAAACTTGTTTCAATTAAATGACTAAAAAAAATCAACATTTCAGGTTGTAAAAGAGAAAATTTCTAATGCTCTGCAAGACATGCCAAGCACACCAGAGATGAAGAAGTTGCTGGAAGGATCATGTTTTCATTATTTCAAGTGCAAAAAAATTGTTGATGTATTGAGGGACACTGAAAAAGATAGTAAAAATATATTTGGACTGTATTCCTCTCAACGAATGAAGGTATTTGTTGCATTTAATGTCAAGTACTAAAAGTTATTTCCAAGTTTTAGTTATGTGGAATTAAGCTGTTCTGCTGATCATATTGATCATTGAGCTGCTTCAAGTCTGGTTGGCATTTAGGAACTTGAAATTCACTAATATAATTCTGCATATCAAAGTATCGCTTGGCACTTCCATTGTCACCCATACTCTAGCTCAGAGAAAAGCTCCTCTGCGTCTGAGTGAATCTGTGTAACTTTTCTTCAAGAAATATTCTTATAAAAAACTGGAATATGTTTGAATAAATAAATTAGAGATATTTGCTGAATATAACAATTGTGACTTGAGAGTTTTATTTTTATATATGTAATGCCCAATATTTATGAATCTTCGAATATTTTGCATGAAATACTCACTATTTCTTAATATTCAACAGGATTGGCAAGAAATTGTGAAGTTGTATGAAAAAGAAAATCTATATCTTGCTGAATTATCGAGCAGATTACTTCGGAATCTTACTTATGAAATTCCATCAATCAAGAGACAAAGAACAAAATGTGAACAAATACAGGAAGTGAGTAAATTCTTTATTATTTCAGGTCAGGTATAACTCTGTATGTACCATCGGCAGTACCAAGTAAGTAGTTGTGCCCATCTGGCTGCTAATCTTGAACTTTTGTTCAGCATGAAAATTATACAAAATATCTCCTATCCTTAATCTTAAACATGCAGATCTAAGTTTGGAAGAATAGAACTGATTTAAACAGGACCTCCTGGTATATTATTAGGGATTCTATGGCATATTTATCCTGAATAGGCGAGCGCTGGCAAGCCATAATAATCATAATAATACGAAGTACCACATATTATATTCAGTTTACAGTCTAGAGTCTGAGTATGAGTGCGTCCTCAATTCTTAGAAAAATGGAAAAGTATCGAGTCGGAGGGCCTTGAATACCTCGATTTGTCTTGCAGACTAACCCACACAAAACAATATTAGCCACACTCCAATATTGTATATATTTACTTATTGATGTGAAACATATTATACTGTACTCTATTATCTTTCTGACCACTTTAGGAATGTTCAAAAAAAGAACAGGACTGTATCAGGAATGCAAATGAAGCTCGAAGATTATATAAAGTTGAATGCAAAAAGATTGGAATAACTGGCGATCATGTTAAAAATGAATTGTTGGATCTTGTAAAAAATTTACCAAATGAATTCAATGATATTGCAGAAAAGGTCAAAGAAATTGAATCAATCTCAGAATTCTATGCAACGTTTGTTGAATTTACTCTCGAAAGGTATGATTTATGATTTGGAGAACACAGAATATATATATATATATCGTTTTTTGTGTTTTTCAAAGGCAAAATCAAAGATAATAAATTAATTATGAAGAAAAAAAACGCGCTTCCCTTCCAATATTCATTGGATCATCAGCTAGTGATACGTGTAACTCGCACTCTGAATTTGTTATAAATTCAATACCATAGTTTATAACAGTGGTTCTTAAAGTATGGGTCGCGACCCAAACATGGGTCGCGACGAGGTCGTCAATGCAAGGGCAATCTAAGAGGAGAAGGAAGAATTTTCAGCTTTCCCAATGTTTCAATTTAGCTTCTAAACTCCTGTATTTAAAAATAATAAAAAATAAAATTTCATTCACGGAAAGAACTGTCTTGAGCTCATTGTTACATCACAATTCTGATATGCCAGTCACGTGTATTATTGTTATGGTATCGGTAACCATGCACGTCGCTTGTCGTTGTGTTGACCGCGTGGAATGTCGTCTTAGTGGATTAAAATAACCAAAAATGGGTGTCTTTTTGGTAATGTAAATTGTAATAGACGACGCAATGAAAAAGCTCGCTTCTCGACATTAGATTATTCAATATCTAGAGAAAATGTGACTTCATCTCGAGGCACCATTTACCTCGAACGAAGCAGTGTGTGCACATTTGATGAGTAAAAAGTTGTATATTGCGAGAGATACCGAAGGCCAGCTAGGATGTCGTGTTTGCGACGGACAGCGGACGCCTTTTCTGCTACAATTCGCGACAAGGCACTTGTGCGAGCGAGGATATTTGGCACTGACGGTTATCAAAACTAAGCTCGCAATCGCCTCGATACCCGTGACAACCTGCGTATTGCGTTAAGTAAAATAGAGCTGTGTATTGAAATTTCAGTTTCATCAATCTCACTGAGTCAATGGACTGTTTCTAATAAATAGTTGTCTGTATTTGAGTCAAACTGTACTAACATTAAAAACACATTTTGCGTTATTTAGGATTGGGTCGCGAGTATTCATAAAACTCAGATTTGGGTCGCGCTCGAAAAAGTTTAAGAACCACTGGTTTATAATGTGTAATGTGTATATAAATAATACTAAATTATAAAGAATATTGGTAGCAGTACTTCATGCATATACAAAATAAAATTCCATTCCTAAAACAACTTCTCAATTGGGAAACTTGGGCAAAGTTTCCCAATTGAGGGTTTGTATTCAAGCTATTGAGTTGAAAAATTGTTTAACTTCTATCACTGTATGTCAACAATATCCGTAACTACTGTAACTTACGACTAGATATTGGATGCAATCCCTTACATTATTCGTCTTCATGTTACAGTGACCAATTTAAAAACTCTATCACACCTTTGCTCAACTTTATATCACAAAATGGTAATGCAACTGTATATCAATGGAGAACTGGAAACGTTCCAAGTAAAATCATTCACAAAGATGCTGAAATTTGTAAAACTGAACTCGAAGAGGATCAAGGAGGAGAGGTAAGATTTGTTGTCTTACGTTTTGTGATATTTTAGTTGGACATTATCTCATTTTTTAGTGTTTTTCAATTGCTAAGCCTGATGTTTCAATATGTATTGGGTGCCGTTGTACGAGGTGACTTTAAAAAAACAGAACCCATATTCTCTTGATTTTACGAAAATGAAGAAAATTTATTTAATAACACTTGTGTGTTACTTTGTGTATGATCGTACCCAAAAGTTTCAGTAATATAAATCGCCTTGTGGTTTGTACAAATGTTATGTTCCTTATGGAACAGTGTTCTTCGAACGACTTCCACTACAACCCATTTGGCACTGCTAAATTTAATAAGTGAAATTTAATTTTAATAAAACATAAAATATAAAAAATAATAAAACTGGCGATATTTTTAATAAGACCGATGTGCTCACATATTCTCGCACAAAAGATTGAATCTTGGCTCCTCTTCGGTGATGATGAGTACAAATCTTCCAAAGTTGATCGATATTTTGTTTTAGCATAAGTTAGTATCGTAAAAGATTTCACCGCAACCTCCATTGAGCCTGTTTGTGACCCACAGGATGATGGGGGGTCAGGACCCCCAGCTCTAGAATATGACCTGGGTTCTGTTTTTGTTGGTCATCCCGTATTATGTAATCTACATTCATGTTTTTGGTGTAGCTTGTGATCTATATTCATCAACAATATAACCGCTAATCATCCATTAACTAAAAAGATACAAGATGTTCTTTCACCTCAACTTCCAGTTGTTTGTTTTGTATATGAACCAAAGGGAACTTAAACCTTTGAGCAATTTGTTGTAAGCTTGTCAAATTGACATGATTTTCGATGCTTGGTAGTTGGTAATGAAAATCTTCAAATGTGTGAATTTCATTTCAACTTTCTGTTTTTTTTTTTTTTTCAGGACTATGATTACCTATTTTATATGCTGTCTTTCAAAATGTGTTTTTATATTTTCTGTGTATAGATTGACTGGGGGGCAATTGATGATGTACCAGTGCCAGATGAAATAGATTTTGGCATAGAATTAGATGACACTGGCATAGGTGAAATAACATTAGAAACAGCTGGTGAAGAAGAACCAAAAAATGAAGAAAATGGATTTGAAATCGTTGAGTCTGAAAGCAAAAGTAATTGGGATATTGAGGAAGTATGTAAAATAAGTAATTGGTGAATAGGGCTATTCAACATTATCAGGTGGCTACAGTAATACCCGGGCAACGCCGGAAGCTTTAACGCAGCGACAAGAACGAAAATACATTGTTTTTTCACCCATGTGAGCCCCTTTTCAAGACACAAACTGTCCGATAAGGATTTTATGCTTGGTGGGTAAAAATCTGAGTCTTGATAAGGGCCACACTAAACGGCTTGGTGGGCTGGGTTCTGGCCCACGAGCTGCATGTTGCACACCCCTACTGTACACTTTAGTCAAGGTCTGGCATAGGTTGGGTTTTGTTTATTCGACTCCCATCTTAACTTGGTCTTACAGTTGTGCATTCAACTTCATCAATACCATGGAAGCAGCAATCTTAATATACCTACATGTTGTGCTAGCCATGCCCATGCAGACAATGACAATTTCTAACAGAATCACCATATTTTGTGCTTCTGAGACGAGAACTGAGCACATTAACAACCCCCACTCAGTCAATATAAAATTTTCAATCCTAAACTGTGCCAGACCTTCACCCCAACTGAACCCAGATTTGCTACCTCTATTGATGACAATTAGCCTACAGAGGAGCTTCTGATAAATATAGTTTTTCTGTTATATTAATTTATATGAAATGGTTACAGATAACTATCGAAGAGGTACCTAACGGATCTGCAATGTTAGATGAAGGAACAGCCATTGGTGATGATGCAATGACAGTCCTGGAGAACCTAAAAACAAGGACTTTGTTTGTCAATGAGTTAATAGAGGTTTGTTATTATAAATGATTCTGAACATCATAGTTAGCTACAGAGCTCTAAGGAAGTGGCAAGCATGAAAATTGTCTAAAAATGAGAAGCTCAATGAGTATTCGTTATCTAAATTTTTGTTAATAATGTGTAATCAGAAACAGGATTATGAAAAATCTGACTGTAAATAAATATATATAGAATAAATTTCATCATTGGGCGGTGATTTTGAGGTAGCTGGACAAAAGGATTGAGTTTAACAAATTTTTATGCCATCTTATCATTTATCCTAGGATAAATATGAAAATCATTTCCTATTGCACACTATAAAAAACAGGACAAGATTTACTGTTTATTCACATGAAAACCATAAACCTTGAGTTTTTGATTAATTTGAGAAGCTGTTTAAAAATATCCTCAGATTAATAGGAATGAAGTCCATGCTTCTGAAAACAAATACCTGGCTAACCAATTCCATACTCAACACTGGTAACCGGCTTGCCTCTCCCCGGGATAAATATGTAAATCCCATCCTATCCTGGCTAGGACTAAAGTACTGATACTGAAACAGTTCACTGAATTTTATTATATAGCTCAAAGGTTTTCTCTCTCAACGTGCTAAAGAATTGGCAATGCCTGCAGATGTTCTCTCTATAAATCAATTTCAATCTGCACCTGCATTATTGCAAATGCGATCTTTGAAAGACATGCAAACCATGGAGTCAAAGGTCACAAGCATTTACGACTCCTTAACATCAACAAGGATGACTCATTTGTGCAGGATATTGGGATCACCAAGGTAAATAAAATAATATCTATATCAGAAATCAAATACCTGGCCTGGTCTCGCTTTGGCTGTAGACAGCCAGGTATGACAAAATAATTAATATATTCTGTAAACTTGCCAAATCCTTGTCTTGTCGTATATATTTTTCTAAGGGAATACACAGATTTTCTAAAAGAAGAAGTCTTTTTTTTTCTATAACACATTTAAACAAAAACAAATCAGGCTCTCGTGTCTGATCAAAGATTATTTAGGTTCAGGCTACATGGGAGATAATCAAAAATATGCAATATGCTTTTCCTCAACTTTTGACTTGAAAGCTAGTCAGTGCTCACAACACAAATAGGTTCATAAGATCGCCGTCATTAAGATTCCAAATGTTAATTACCTACTATTCAGAAGTACTGTATCTGAGTAGCTGCCTCAATTTCAATTGTCATATCACCTTGATAATTATACAATTTGAAACAAATATATAAGGAAGTTAATGATTGGAGAAACATCCATATATACTTATCCAATTCATATCTTTATTCCACATCAACGTCACATTGAACAATTCTGAGCAATCCTCTGTTGAGATACATTTTTCTTTGAATATACTTTCATATTCCTAATCTTGATCAAACAGGTATGTTGATCGACTGATCGATACACTTAAAAGGCAGCTTGCTCTTGTTGATAAACATCAAGGTATTAAATTAGAGCAAATTAAAAGAAGATCGGATGCTGTTGTTGAACAAAGATCACTTCAACCTAAACTAAAAGCACTTATAGAAGAAACTAAAGCGTGGCAAAAACTGGTAAGATTTTATTTAACATTGATTGTGTAAGTATTTGTAAGCACAGTTGTCAATTATTATTCAACATTTGGTACATTCAACTAGGATTTTATGATCCTATTGACAATAGCACAACTTACTAACATGTGTGAGGAAACAGGTTTCAAGCTTGTGAAAAATTGTTATATGCTTTGATTTGATGGTAGTACAATTAGTGATGGTGGTGTCAGTTTCCTTCTTTAACTCTATAGAGGTTTCTCCTATTTGAACCATGTATGATTCTAAAATTTTCATTGATCATCTGCACCTCCTATGTCGATGACCTTGTCAATACTTTTGAGGAGTTTTTGGGGAACTCGCTTTGAGTAGAAATTTACCAAGACTTCAAAGATTTGACCCACTAAAATATATCATACTCTTGGTGGGTAATGCAACATAATTGTGCATGATTAGAATGGTTATAAACTGAAAGCAAATTGGTTTAATAAAAAGATTGACATGTAAAAACAAAATAAACCGAACATAAATAATGAGAGTTGCTTAATCGGACCATATGATATGCGGTAAGCCGGTAACACGTCCACCCACAGTCCTGAAAAGATGCATGTAACCCTGTCAGGTTTATCACTCTTTGATAGATATTATATCCTAATTAATATTCACCAGTAAACCAGTTCTATATTGAGTACTGCAGTGAATTGCCTCTTGAAAATGCTAGTTTTTTTTAAGTACAAGCAAATTTGGTTAATCATAAAATATTTAAATGCAGATCGAAGATGACATTTCAAAAAGATATAAAACCCGGCCTATACATTTGTTGGGAACTATAAATCAACTGTAGAGAGAGTCTATGGGTTTGGATTCACTGCAAGCTGCTCCAAAGTTTTAGCTATAATGTCAATATGATGCGTGATTTCGATTAAAATGGGTTCTCGTGGCTGAAGAGTGAAAGGTTACATACAAAATATGCAGAAAAGTGGTATCCGTGTAGGTAACGGAGTCTGTTTTAAATGGTATTTGGACCAGTGGAGCTGACATGTTTGCATTCCTTGTAAACCAATATTTTTGGTGCTCCCGAAGTATGTGAAACAAAATGGTGGACACCGGAACGTTGTATGTGTACCAGGTTAAGGTCAGTCCATAATTTCAGGTACAAATACTACGGGAGTCACTTGGCTAGTCCCCGAACTCGTAATAGAACTAAAATAAGGAAAATTGGAATAAAATTATGGCGAACCCCAACCTGGTATACATCCTACGTTCCGGTGTCCGCCATCTTGGTTCACATACTTCGGGAGTACCATATTTTTTGCTGAACATTCCTTTTCTATTCTTGTTCTAATTGGATTTGATAGACGACGTTTTCTTATCAGAATTTCGTTCCAGTTGATTTATGTACAAAGGGATTTGGTTGGGGTTATTTGTGTCCTAAAAGAAACTTTATGTCGTTTTTTGATGGTTTGAATTTTAAAGAATTTGCGCTGTGCAATAAAGAAGATATATTATATGGTGAAATGCCATCTGTATTATGCGCGCGTTGTAGAGTTGTGTACTTTGTATTGAGGAAGATACTTTAGCTTAGGAGGGTATATACTCATCTAGGTGAGAAGAAAGCTGCTAAGAGCGCTTCATCATATGGCGAACCACTCTCTTATAATTGGTGTAAGTCACCTCAACAACGACATGTTGATTGTAGACTAAAAAGTTTCGTGAACTAGCGTAGTGGCATAACACGAATTCTATCGATCGGTTATGTTCAAAGAGCTGTCGAGATGTATGGAAAATAAATTGAAGACCGCTGTTCATAAGAGCTTCGATTTCATAAGGTTAATAAGGAGTTCAAAGAATATGTCACTAGGTTCACTGCTCATGTTATCAAGCATATCTGATATAAAGCAGACAATTTTTTTCCTCGAGTAATTCATGACAAGATGGAAAGTGTGAGTAATAACATTTTTTGGAAGCTTTTTAGTTCATATTATTCAACCAACTTGTTTACAAGTAATGAAGGTTAAAAAAGCGATAAACATTCCGCCGCTAAAAAGGATTTCACACTTTTCCATTCCTCCAATTTCGTTTCGCAGAAAAAAAAAATTTATTTTTGCAAAGAGAAGAAATGCTTCCTGCACTCATACTCAAACATCAATTTTTTCAACACAGTGGCACTGTGGATATTCCGCAGCATCCGAATCATTCAGGACCTGTTTAAATGTTTTATATCGTGGCTTCATTTCCGCCTCTGACCATGTTCGCTAGTGCCGTTACATATGCTCATTGCGTTACGCTACTCATGTCACTCATTTGCAAGGCCTTATGTTGGGCAATTCACAGTTTCACACCATTGGTTTCTAACAGGCCAACCTGTCCAGTTTGTCTCCAAAACATCCCTTGAGCGCCATCTGTCACAAAACTAGATCAACTTTCAGATTACTCACCTATACCAGCAAATGTGGTGTGGGCCACAGATAATAATGATGCATGCAGTTTGGACCAGATTGGTGTAATCCAAGGGGTGTATCACATCCACATGGGCTAAAGGATGTTTGTATATTCATATTACTCACCAATTGGGGTTACCGAGAGTTTGTGCTGTCATACCAAACATAATCACCATCCACTAAATTTCAATAAAATGATTTCAAGGAACTTAACGATTACTTCTTATATTTCAATGTTTCGCAACTTCTCCTATAAGTGATATTGAGAGATCTTCCCATAAACTTTTGTAGATGACTTTACAATTCATAAAGAACAAGACGTCTTCAACCTTTTTTAAAAATGTTTGTTTATATTGTCAAGAACTACAAGTATACCACCCACCACTTAGACTGTTCAAACGAACGCTACGAGCACTCATTTTGTTGTTTTGCGTACACTTCCCATTTTAAGCAAATGTTAACACAGGACTTAAGTGGTAAATATTTCTTTTCCATTTCGATAACTTTAACAACATCTCCTTCCGCCCTCAAGCACCTGAAAATACACAAAATGTCAAATTGTCAGCTATATTGTAATGACATATGACGCAGTCAAATGTAGCATATAATAAATTTTTTGAAACACAAAACTCTTCAGTAATTATTGTTTAGACAAATTCTTTTTCTTATTTTTTATTGCTCTTTTTTACTAAGCAAAATAGAACATAACCGAAAACCTTATTCTACTTTATTCTTATAGGTTCGATTATGCTACATATAATACTCGTTATATCTATGTTACGTCATAATGCACCTAAATCAACTCAAATTACATTTTATCTTCACCTGTTCTAGTCTCCTCAAATAAAGGTCTTGTTGATATTCTGTTTGAAAACATTCTTACCGTTTTATAATTCAAATTGGAATTTCTCAGGAGGATTAGATGTAGGCCTATAGCACTTAACATATACCTTTCTTGGAACATTCATCCAATGAATTGTACCTAAAAGTTTTTATTAGGGTCTATTGTGATAAATTGACATTGTCAAGTATCGGAGTCTGCTTGAGACATATCTCAGGTTGAATATTCACTATGAGATAGAAAATCAGAATAAACAACTAAATGTGCAAACCCATTTGATTTTAAATGCGAACAACGTATATAAATATATGTAAACAGTACACGACGAGAAAAATATGAAACGTAAACTAAAACATAATTTGTGGCTCTACTATCGAAAATGGCCGTACTTCATCAGATTGCTACCTTTTTCCGTCATTTTAGTGAACGTACAAAAATACAGATTACCAGTCCTCCCAAATAAATTACGAATCGAAAATATCCTAACGGTTCTACTAACCAAACAACCTAAAGTGTTTCGTGATCAAGTGGTATTTAGTAGATGAGATCACCCCTTCGATTATAAATCCAGCTGGGCTACTGGTAACGAAAAATTCATAACTATTATCGCTCCTCTCCTCGCTAATACTGCATTAACACATAGTTTAAAGCGCACAGCATCGAAACAAACATCAATCTAAGTTGTTCCTGGTATAAACGATTTTGCTGAGACGTGGACCTGTATTCACTCCCTTCGAAAATTATCAAACGGCACATGAAAAAGGATACATGATCCTGTATATGCATGGTTTCAATTGTCCCAGGTTCGAGTCTGTATTGTCGTCATTTTAATCGTTTTTGTTGTCAAATAGTTAAGTTTTCTCACGGCTACACAAGTTTTCACTAAAGCACGGATACTTTATGGCGTCACAATTCTGATTTATAGCAAACGTGAATGCTAAAATAAACATGACATAAAATAAACTACGCAATTACAGCAGAACCTCTCCGTGGCGCCTGCGCAACAACATTCGCACAAACGTTTTCATTCAAAGAGGATACTTGAGTGGCTAATTACAAACCACTTCCTTTATTGATTGCTTCTTATATTCAAATTGCAATATTTCAAATCTATATTCTACATATACGATAAAACAAGTGAAAAATGAAAATTTAATAATATTGAAGAATGAGTATTTCTACTTGTTCGATGACGATAGTAGGAAAAATAGGCATCTCCTTGTTATACGCCTTGAAGCGGCTTCTCCGGATTTCGTGAGCCTTTTTAAGTCATGACGGCGAGTTATTAGTACTTTTAAATAGTAGGTGGTTAAGTATTTTGAATCATGGAGATAAACTTGCAAACCAGTTTGTAAGAGTTAAACCGTTCAGTAATAAAAATGAAAAAAAATATTTGAATAATAATGTATAGGAAGAATTGTTCTTGGCTTAAGGGCCAGAGGAACATCCAATAAATTTCACTCATGAATATTAAAACAAAAAAACAACGATGAACCTATATTTCACCATATTTTGGATAAAGCAGAAATTGATGTGGGTATGAGTTGCATTTGTATTCACGAGTACGACTATTTTGTGAATTTACCAAGTCAGAATTTGCTGGCTTAAGAAGTTCTCTAATATCAAAAGGACGTATCTTGGTCTTGTCAAAGTCGTCGTGCAAGTCCGTACCACGGAAGGAACAAATGTCTTGTATATTTTCAAATCTTCTCTGGTCTGAAATGCTACCAGGGATGGTGGTTGCTGCGCTTGGAAAGGGAGGGCGTGAGTTGGTATCATCAATTGGCGTAAATTTTAAGCTTGATAATAAATCAGTTTGTAGTTGAATGTTGTTCCTTTTTGCCGGGGATATAAAAACTCTATTGCTGAATGTGCCTTGAACCTGTGGTAACCCTGCAAAATAAAGAACAATCTGTAGCTGTCAAATTTTAACTATTGTAGGCTACCGTATGTAGGTGTTACGGTATAATACAGATATTCGAAATTAAAGTGTTCTGATTGTCTTTTGAGGTTATTTAATTAATTAAAAAAATGATTTAGAACTTCATTCTTTACATAATTTTACAAGGACGAAGAGCTTTGAATCCAATTAATTTTGGAACTCTACCTGGCATTCCAAATAAAGAATTTGTGTGCATCTGTCCAAAAACGGGCTGAAATAATGGTGATTCATGAATTGGGAATCTGTGTTGGTGAAACGACATAAGTCGTTGGATTGGAGATTGTACCATTGATGCCACAGAAGCATGGAGACGATGTCGTGTTGCGACAAACATCATTTCAGCGGCTAGTCGCAAACGTCGCTTTGTTTTGTACCTTCTGAAAAACAAAATGGCGCTGAAAGAATCATGTATATCACGATAGCAATATTCGACATACAATCAGTTGAAATAAAGTTTAGATATTTACATCTGAAGAATAGCTTTTTTACATGAGAGCGCTGCAAATATGCAGTTTTTTTTTTAACTATTCTTCACAAAAAAGCTGATTGCAATATTTTTTTCTACCTGTAGGGAGATACAAATAGAATGACGGGTATGCACATTCAAAACAAATATTTATTTACCTGTTTTGAAACCATATTTTTATCTGCGTTTCTGTGAGATCTAACGCATTGGCAAATTCTGATCTTTCAGGTCCTGACAAGTATTTTTGAACAGCAAATCTATTTTCCAACTCCCTTATTTGAGAATGAGTAAATGCCGCTCTCGTTCTTTTCTTTTTGTCACGAAAAAGTTTGTCCGACATGGTATGCGTTTCGATTGGTATTTTGGACTTCCATGGTGGAGAAGGCAATCTAGCAAGACGACAATTTTCTCGATTCTCTTTTTCTTTATTTAAATTGTAACATAAAGAATCCTTCATGCTATTTCTGTGAGCTGCTAAAAATTTGATGAATAAAGTTTGTTTTCGAATTAAAGTAGTGGAATGTAATAATAGTATATATGCAAATACAATGGGCATATCTTTCTATCTGTACCTATAGCTGCAAGAATTATTTTTTGTCAAAAAAAATTGAAAATAATATTTTCAATAGCCAGTTATGGTGGTGCTGACTAATTGATTAAAATATTGTAAATCATTACTAAAAATCGCTCGATTTTTTTCGGGCGTATCATGGAACGAACGTAAATATCATTTTTTGCAGTTTCCACAAAACGTATATTTGAGTAGTTTATTTCACACTCATGACTTACTAATGAAATCCTTTGTTATAATAGATCAAAATATTTAAATAAAATAAAATTTGGGCAAAATTTTGAGACAAATTTGTAAATATGTAGTCTACAATAAATCTCACCTGAACGACTTTGTTTTATGAACGCACTATCATTTGAGTTGGGTATATAAAAAGGCTGGAACTCTTTTTTCACTGGTGATGTCAAATATGGAACTCTTCTAAATTTGGTTTCCATTCTAATAATCTGAACATATATATAAATTATCGAGTTATACGTAATGTGTATGTTCGGAATGCATGACTTATTACAAACCCTTGGTGACGATGGGTGCTATCAAATAAATTTTAATCATGGGGATAACTTACTTAATAAACTTTTCATAGTTTACAAGTATTAATCTCAATCTTTCATATCCACCAGATATCGTATTCTCGTTTGCTCAGTTTTACATATATAGAGAAATCAATGAAAATATCTCATTTTTGTAGTGATTTTTACTCGGAAAATACATTTTCAAACGAAATAATTTGTTTAATTTCACAAGACATTGAATTTTACTTTAACAAAATAGAAACAATGTTTCATCTTTTAAATCAATGTATACAATGCAGCAGGACCAAATCGTGAGCTATTCTTACTTTGCCATGATGGCCTGTTATAACTCTAGCACTTCCATACGGTCACTTTTAAACCAAGTGCCTCTGAAACGGAAATATCTGGGATTATATGAGAACTCGGAACGCAAATTTTCAATAAGGGGAAGTTGATTTAGTCGTAACACCACTCCTGTGTTTTGTATATTTTGTTGTAATCACTCTTCATCTTGTGTTTATAATTGCGAGTATGAAAACAGAATGGAGTGTTGACGGACACACTTGTAAAAACCAAAGAAAACCTACTAATATTTTAAAATTCATCACAAGACCTCTGATGTAATAGGATTGAGCGCTGGACGGTACTATTTTAAATGGCAGAATTGGTTATATCCCCGGCACTGATCGGGCTGCACATTCGAAAAAAATTTATTCTGGTGAAATTGGTAATTCACGTTTGGTAATTTATATATTCTTCTAGAAATTCTCATTTTTTTTAAAATTCCCAGGATCCATTTTTATCAACAGCTTAATCATGTATTGTGATAGCTCTTTTTGAAGTTTTGATCTTGATTTCAATTAGTTGTATTCCATATTTATTAAAAAATATTATAATTACTGAGAAGATGTAATTTTTCAGAATTTTCTCACATCTATTTTAATAGAATATGGAACTCTGATATTATTCGTATATGAGACGGATTTTTAATGAAAATGTCAATTAACGATACTTGAGTATAAAGCGATTTTTTTTGTATAATTCGAAGATTAGAAGATGAAATATTTTGTACAGAATTATAAATTATTTAGAATTTTTGTTTTTCAACTGAATAAAATGACCTCATCTTAAACCACGTGATGACAATTTTGAATATTGCTTTTCAGCGATGACGATGCAAAATAACATCTGCTGTTTGGGGGGTTATCAAAACCCACTTTTGACCCCTCAAAGAATCAAGCAAGATCAGTTTCGCGCCATGCGGGTGTCTGCCTATGTTCAATTAATGTTTTCGGTCCTGAATACTTTATATCCCTTTCTGTTGTTTCTGGAAACAATAGACACCATTACATTTACAGGAGGAACATTTAGTGTCACCGATGCTTAACATCTTAAGTCACCTAAAAAGGTTTTCTTTCAAACACAAACCAGTAAGATCTATACACGTGCCGCATTGAAAATGACCATCTCACAGCTTTTGATAGAGCAGGACAAATGAGCGACCTTTTATCTTATATCAACAGTATTTTTAACAACAAAATGAAAACATAATACACCTGATTAAATTATTTGTTTTATATTTCACGATTCGTACAGTCAGATTCCATTTGGAAAATAAAAACATCATGCGGTAATAGCGAAGACTTCGCAAGTTTTTGGTTTAATGTGTTGTTTGATATTTACAGTGTATTTTTGGCAACAGCTTAAAGCCTAGTAAATATCATATATATATGAGATATTTTTTTGTAAACCAAATAAAACTTTCTCGACAATTCATTATTGGACACGAAATGGACCTATGGATCGTTTTGTAATTTTGTATTTATATTCTTGTTTTTGTTGTTCTTTCTCAGTTACCTACTGGACCAATTGCTCTGAAATTTTCTGTGGTTTAAGATTGTATTTTATGCTAGAAAACTTTTTTCATTACTTTTATTTTTTTCAAAAATTTCTGTGGGCTGTAAGGGATTCGTTTTTTATGTGTGCGATGACGTCATCAAAATTAAAATATGTATAAAATATATATAAAATTCCGCATTCGCGATCTGTTGGTCAGGCGAAGTCGTTAAGGCTGCGGTACCTGTAGTCCATTGTGACAGATTGAACTAATTCGTTCCGTGTTCATATACTGGGTCATCGCTCTCTTGTTTAAAATTATAGCATGGTGGTATTACTTTGTGAAGTTGAATGCGGAGACTTCAAATTTTCTTAAATAAATGCAAGAACGTGGCTTTTGGTCACAAAAATCAGTCTAAAATTGTCAGAGTCTCGGAATGTTTTATAAGTTAGTGTTGTTGGACACAAAATCGTTGTTGTTTGTTGTGTTAATATACTTCTTGTTGTTGTTGTTGTGAACAAATCCATATTCAACTACTGGACCAATTGCTTTGAAATTTTCACTGGTTGAAGGTTGTTGTTGTTGCTATTACTTTCATTTATTTCGAAAATTTCTGTGAGCACTATGGAATTTACGTTTTTCACTTTGAAGTTTTGTGTTATTAATATTATTATTTTAATGGTGCTTATAACTGGCTCAATTTTGTGCACCAGGATATATAGCGTTGGGTGTTCAAATGCTTCAACCCGTTACGAGGACGTATTGAAGTTTTGTGTTGTGACGACATAAAAATTAAAAACCTGCACGCCATGTGGTGGTTCCAAGATCTCATTTCAGCGATCTGATGGTCTGACTACTTCGTTCTGGCCGCGGTGTAGGTATTGCTCTCTTGTTGGACACAAAGTGGGACTATGTATCGTTTTGTTATTATGTTGTTGTAAGTAGTTTTCTTAATATTGTGGAAAAATTGCTTTGATATCTGATATATATTTCATCAAAAATTTTGCTGTATTATTTTTTATTCATAGAAATACGGTTCTTAATCCGCAGAGCGTGACGGGTGTTTCCGTTTTGATTGAGCGAAATGGTGCAACGCGAAAGTCGGAATGTGTTCGATACCCGTGACGCACTGTAGACTGGGTACCGTACAGTGGGTTGCTGTAATAGGTAAAGTACTGTAAACAATTTAATACTTGGCATGAGACGCTCCCTTGTTATTAGTTAAGAATGTTGCTGTTCAACTAGTTGATTGGCAAACAAGGATGCTTTCATATGATCTCTTGCATGTAGTTGCGTACTCTTTATTTATATATATTCTGTGAGTAATTCATGGCTTGTCAGTTTGTTTTGTGTACAAATAAAAGTTTAAAATATGTCTGAGCTCTTTACTTGCATCGTATTTTAATACTATCGCCATTAATACCATCAGCTACCACAAATTCCATTTCTGCTTCGACGCATATACGTATATGGGACAATTCTGTATTAAATACATTCCTTTACATTTTCTTAATGATAATTTTTCAGTGGTGATCATTTACGTTCATGTATATTCATAACCGCGTTCTGGCACGGTAACCCATCTTTAATATATTATACATCAATCTTATCATAATAACAGATTCTTTTATTTGGATTTTCATTCATTAAAATAATAAATGTCAATTAAAATTAAACTTCAATATTTACAGCAATCAATGAATATGTGATTAGGTCTGAGATACGATTTTGATATGTGAAATCAGTTTCTATAGTTACTTTATTGATATATATATATATATGCCCTGATATGTATATTGGCAGACACACAATACTGATCTAATGAACAAAAAGTTCTGTACATTCGACACTATTCAGAGATGGCGAACATTTTTCACTGAATGGCTCACATATGAAATGTGGTGTCAATTTTTTAATCAATGACTTCCACCAAACAGAATCTTGCTGCTGCATTTTTTCGCAACTGTTATAACTCGGGGTTGGAATGAGTGGTACGCCATAACGGCAATATGCCATTAAGTATTACAGTTTCTTCAAACCTATCATAACACGAGAGATTCTAAATTCATCGCGAGCAAAACAGTTATTGAAAATTAAAATTAGTTTAAAACGTTTCCATTCGAAGAATCATCTATATATGTAAGAAATAAACGTGAGTCGTAACAGCAGTATCGCAAATAGAAGGGTAGAAAACGATTGCTTGAACTCTTTTTAATATTTAGAAGTTTATGATATCATTGTCTATTCCAAGATGTCCTCAAAGTCTTCGTCGTCGTCTTCATTGTCAAAACCAAATGGCCAATCTAACAATGAAAAAGATTAATCAGTTACCGAGGATATCTAATTAGTCGTTGTCTGTAAACAAATTCAATAACATTCAAGTATCCATTGTCTGCATATTGATGTTCCCCCAAGTTTTTTTCTGTGACAATACCTATTCAGCAAAATGTCAATGGCGGTGTAACAATTGAAATTTTATCAGCTGCACAGACGCACATATCGTCACGCTAATAACCGAATTGCGTAAGTCATTTTTAGCAGTTTTGAGAAAAACGTAAAAAACTTCCTAATGATATTGTTATGCCATTGAGAGTCAATAATTTGCCATGGTTCAATTTTTTGATAGTAGCCGGATTTAAGTTAATTTGTATGACGCATTTAAGTGACGTCATAATGGCGCACTGTGACTTAGGCAGAAATGTGTTTATGAATTGGGGACATACGCAATTTTGCAACTTTACTATATGCACCAGTCCTGAAAACTAAACATTCCAAAAACGAATGTAATTCTCAGTATCTACAATGTCTAATCCCCAAAATAGCCAGTCAGTTTCAATTACATTATTTTTAATGTTTAAAAATATATATTTCATCAATATAACACGTTCTGCACACCCACCGACATAAGACTAAGATTAAATATAAAGAATAAAACAGCAATGCACCCAAAATAAAAGTCAACCAAGGTAAATTGGACTCGGACAGTGAATATCACAAATGCACGTCTTCCTATACTGTAGTATAAATTCAAATTAACACGCGCTAAGCTAGAATCCGAGATGCAAAAACTCGAAAATACTTAGCCGAGGTTATTTTGCCTTTGTGACGTCATAATAGTCCCGCGGTCAATGATAATTCATTATGACGAAACAATTGCACAAATGTGCATGTCATACTAAATCTCCATTTTTATGGGTTTCGGAATTCTTAAAATAAAATCTGAGTTAACAGAGAGGTGCGCAGCATTACATAAATACCTATTTTATAAAAAAAAAAACTCAAAATCGCCAAAAATGACTTACGCAATTCGGTTATTAGCGTGACAATATGTTTTTAAATATGCTGGTAAACATTAGCTCGTTTTTGTGATTTTGCTAGCTGTTTGTTAAACTATTATATTTAATGTGTTTTCAAAATTTCGGTATAATCGAAATAACCCAATGGTAATTTGTTCTACGAGTTTTAGTTTAGTTGCAGTAATCCCGAAAGATCTGAGATGGCCAAAAGTTAGCTGCTAATGCTTTTAAATGCCAATTAGGTAAATATTTTCAGTCAAAATGATAGTTATAAAACAAGCAAGCCAGTTCGTGAGTGCCAAGCTCTATAATATCAATATTGAAATATGCATCAAAATTTTTGAAATGGTTGAGTATAGGAATCATTTTTCTGTGGCTGAGGGTCACGCAAATTCATCAGCAGTTACATCGATAATCTCAATACGGATTTCCACTGAAATATGAATAATAGCCAGGTTTGTCCATGGGAATGGGAAAGATCCCGTCGGATGGGTTGGGAGAGCACGCATTTGTATTTCCAATGGGGGCAAGTAGCCTTGTCATAGCAACTTGATTACGTCAGAGCTAACATAGTCTTTATACTTTTCTAAGTTTTGAAGGTTTTTACTCTCCTTTTGTATTTATATCTATTATTTATTCTGTTCCATGTTTCAACATTTACGGCAACCAAATTCACATCCATTAGATTATTGAAAAAAATAAATAAACACAGGTTTTCCCTGCTAAATGCAGGAAAATTGTTTTGGCCATACCATTGTCATCTGCAGGAGTAGAGCAAAGCGCTCATTTATTGCGACCGGATTGTTATTGAGTAAGTTACGAAAACGGATGTTACCTGCTCTTGTTATAAACTTTGTGTACGGCAGATTTGCATGTAACATGAAAATTAAGGAAATGGTTCTGGAATTACCCATACTAACTGAATTATTAGAAACAGTCGATAAGCAAGAACTTGATAATTTGCTGAATGCGCCGAGTGACTCAAGAAATAGAATAAGAGTGCCAGAATGATACTGAATTGCCATAATTAGACGATACTTTTGAATTTTTGACTTTGAAGTTAGCCACGTCAATAAATTTTGTTGTTATGCGTGTCTCTTTGCACATGTAGTCCTATTTCTTAATTTTCATAAATTTAATAATTTTTATTGAATTGTATCTCAACGGGAATAGGATGGGATGAGAAGGGACAGGCATAAATTTCTAAGGGCTGGAACAGAAAAATATGTCTCTTGGACAAGACTGTGAATAGCAAAATGATGATAAAAGAGTGCACACTTATTTTTTCTCAAATCGACATTTGATGGCCGTCCAAATTTCTACTAAAACAGGTTAGCTATTGATTAGTAAAAAATTAAAAAACTTACGGTTAGCTATTTTCCTCGGCAACCTGCATGTATTTCCTCCAAGTAGTGTGTTCATAGATCCGCCAAAAAATCCTTCCAGCCAAGATCTAAAATGAATCATCATAACTATTTTGTATATTATGTACTTTATATATTCGCGCTTCACTTTTACATTGCACTTTACAGTTATGCATTTGCATGGAAATGGCGATAAGATCTACCAATGAAAGAGTGTGTTAGCAATTACAGTTTACACTTAGATGGGACGCAGAAACTAGATGTGAATGATACGAATCAGGTGAAAACTATGATGCGACCATATGCTTATAAGTATTTTGCAACTACCTAAATGCGTTATTCTCTGTCACCAATTCATCTGCTGAGAGGGTGCTTCGAAAATTTTCGAAGAATGGTACTAACTTTCGCTACACACAATAATATGTTTTTAACTGCTTGGTGCATTATATGTAACCAGAAGTAACGTCTAAAACAATACTCTACAGAAAATACAACGTCCAGTACCGTTGGCTTCGTAAATTCATACAATCTAGGCTAATAATTGACGTTCCTTTTTTATTTTACTTCTAGCATGAAACAAAGTGAAAACAGTGGCTACGATCAATAACAACCTAGTTATTTCACTATATATATTTCATAGGTAACTGACCAGAAAACCTGTATTGTTTAGTTAGTATTAGGCTAAAGTAATAAAATTTTGTTCCTTGTTGAAAAACCGGTAATTGTCTTCTTCGCAAAGCAATTTATAATTAACACAACAAATAACTTTTTTTTTTCAATTTCCACTGGTTACAATAATCTTAATTCGCAATAAGACTCACCCCGAAGAGCAGACCAATCCTTGTTTGCAAGGACACAAACCTCCACGCATGATTGTGCTCAACTCCGAGTAAGAAACTGCACACTTTTCATCCTTCTTTGCAAGGTTCTGGCATTCTCCATTTTGATGTAGAAATTTTCGTGCACAGCACAGACCGGTGTTGCAATCGCTTTGAAACTGTAGTTAAATGTAAAAACACGTTTGAATCACTCTATACAGAAACCCATTCATGAAACTTATTGCATTACTAAACTAACAACAGCCATCGGACAAAAAAATTAAGCAGATATCTGGTAAGTGAATACAAATGAAATTTCATCATAACCTCATTAAATAATTTTGGACATTTCTTACTAGTAATGTATCAAATCGAAGTGTTTTCTATTGTATAAATATTGTTCTATTACCTTGCAAAGTGTCCCAGCTTGTCCTTTCGAGAATCCAGTTTGGCAAGTTCCTCGAACACAGAGTGAGCCAGTTGCATCAGCTCCACAGCATTGTTCATTACTTGTACAAGATTTAGATTTGTTGCTGCATTTTCTACAGAAGTCTCCAACCAACTGCTTACGACAATACATTCCTAGGTGATATAAATGAAAGGATTATGAGATGTGTTTTCCATTTGTACCATAATCTGCGCGCAAACACACTCGCACTCACATATACTAGAGCAGGGCAGAATTAATGGAGTCCAACAACTTTCTTCAGCAATCATGTTTGGAATTATTGTAGTTCTTTCAATTTTACGATTACTTATTTCATAATTTATTTTTTCTTATCCGAAATCAATAGATATAGCAGTTGTAGATTTATGAAGATCATTGATGTAACGATCGCTCTTTTTAATTCCAACATATATAGTCTCAATATCACAAATCGGCCTAATTTTCTCGAGCTGGCGTTTTTTGAATAAAAAATACTGCCAACAGAAAAGGATAGCTTCTAATTGCGTAGTAGCGTATCTAATTATTGATATTTCAGGGCGGATAAAATCTTTCTTGCAATCTACTTTTATTCATATTTGATGGAACGGCAATCTGATTTGACAATGATATGCTGTACTTCAACACTGTCATCCAATACATAACGTCGTTAAATTTTCATGACTTATGAATATTTTATATTTGAAATCCCATCGACACTGCTCAGAAGAAATATTTTACCAATTACCAATTGTAAAATAAGGAAATTTTTTATTCAAAAATATGCATCGTTCATCTTGGCCAATATAATTTAACATAAGTCATTGCAGGATATTTTGAGCTACGTGAAAATTAGGTGTTTGTATTGTTTTAACAAAACTGAACTAAAAATCGATCGGTAATTTTCTTAAAGAATTAATGCTTATACTCACTCGATTCTACAATGTACTTCTACATTGTAACGGTAACTACAATAAAACATATTGATAAAAATTTTCAGTTTGTCCTAACATGTACTTTGCTGCATAGTTTATGACTTTTTTATGACTTAGCTATTATGATTGTGCAGTGTTGTTTTATCACAGGACAGCATTCGATACTGAAGTCGCTAAAGATTCTTATATCCTATGTCCTCCTCATGCACCCCGTGCTGTCATTGTTATTACCTTTTGGCCGTATTAGAAGCAAAATCGTGTATAATACGTCACCTAAACGGGAATCTAGTGTTCTTTGTCTGACCTCAATGGCTTGCAATCATTTGCTTTAATCGGAAGCTGTCCGAGATGTTGAAGCAGCAGCTTGTCAAATTATTAATTTCTATAAAGATTATAATCTGCCCATCGCTTGAACTGGCGATATTTTGAAATATAAATTCTATTTTCAATTTTGAAAAGCTTTACAGCGTTCTTATTCAATCGAAAGATTCAAAATAATTGTATACCTTTTTTGCATGGCGAAGAAGCAGAACATTGATTCAGGGGCACACCTTCATTTGATGATTGCATTACAGAGACTGAGACAGCACCTAAAGTATTTCGAAGAATAAAAATAAAAATGATGATGGAATTGTTTTAGAACAAAATAAGCCTGGATTGGGTGAATTGGTACATCAGGGTTCAGCTTATATCAAAAGAATGAAATACCTGTCTTCGGATCAGTTGTTTTATCGATTTTGACAGTAGTGGAGACAGTTGTATTTCCAACCTTTTTAGTGATTGTAGTTGTGTTGTGGTAATTGGCCGGTAATTTCTAATTTAGATCAAAAATATAAATACTATTATATAGGTAACTATATAATGAATATATGCAGTGAAAATATGTTATTGGTAATTGAATAATTGTTGCATTAAAAACAGAGCAAACAGTTACCAGAAATCACTCACATTAATGTCAATTCCGTTATATAGGATGATACTCTGAACATCACCGTCCATATTTGTAGATAGACTAAACCGATTGCCATTGGCATCAATCTCGTTATCTTTCCAATATTCCTCGTCTAAGACAGGATCCTCTCGTCTACGACTCAGCATTATATCATCATCAGGTAGCATTCTTTCGTAAAGATCTTCGTCAAATGCCTCATCATATTCAGTATAAGCAAATGAAACACTCGTGCACTTCAGTAAAAGAAATACTAATACTGTTGTAATGATTTTCATTATGATTTTATGCATAAACTGTTTATAAAAAATAGGATATTTAATGCGAAAAAAAATACATTCATTGGTCATATTTATAAACAATTGATGCTGTCAATCTATTCTTAACTGATACAAATATTTACTAAATTATCAGCAAATTCTTTGATTCGCTTCACTTTCCGAAGCTGAACTCAAAATTTTGTAGATTAAATATATACGACAGGGGATTATCGTACGCCCATATTTATGATACAATTTCATGTAACCCAAATAGAATCTCATTTGACTGTAAAATCTATACACTTAAAACTAATTAGCTCTTTCGCCAATTCTAGTTTCCTACGAATGCTTTCTTAATATAATTGGCCTTGAGTATTTGCTTTACAAATTTTTAAGCTTAGCGTGCAGAAACTTGACTTTAATTTTCAAGAGAATCCCGAACCGAAGATATTTGGAAGTATTAAGCTCACACGGGAAGGTACATGTATGTCAAATTTTCTTCAAAATAAATTTTGCTAGTGAAAGTTTTAGTTGGACTTACTCGCAAAGCGCAAACAAAATCAATAAAATTTTATTATCTCCAAGATTGTGCGAGTAACTGTTCTACAAAGGTGATACCAAATATTGAAAAATAAATGTTACGCTCGAATTCGATCCTAAGCCCAAATCTTAAAACTCCATTGCAGACCACTATACAAAAGCTGACAACTAGGCTCAATAAACAGCACAGCCGATTGAACAGAAAAATGCATGATACTAGTTATAATGCATGACTTGAATCTTCCATATGGTGTATATTATGCTATTCTCGTTATTTATCAACCATGTTGAAACACGATGAACGTTTATATCCCATATGGACGTGATGTGCTTGAAATAACGGAAATGCTTTTCGTTGACTCATTATTGTTCTGGTTTGTTCACAATGTTAAAGGTTTGCTCAGATTTCACAGCTTTTTTCTATTATGAAGTACAACATTAAACTTTCGATATATGCCATTTATACTTCTACTCTAAAGCATCCTTAGCTTCTTCCCAAATGTAACTTTGTTCGCTGTCTGTGTTTTTCGTTCGTGAATTTCGAAATTTCATATACATGCGTCTACTGATAGTAACTATTCGTGCAATTGAATCCACAAATTTGCATAATCCGTTGTGAAAATACTTGATACTGCCAATCCGACTAATTGCATTTTCCTCTGCCGTAATAAGATTCCGATTATTAGGCAAAGTTCAAGAAACCGTGTATTTTGCAAAGATTTTGAAAATTGATATTAAACTCGCACTAGACTGTAATCAACTTAGCGCAAACCCATTACGTTTAATAAGATTAAGATTTGCAAGCTATTTAGGTTATTTATTTTCGAGAGGCCGCCGATGCCAAATGCTTATTGAAGTTATTCATTGTTCTGCATTAGGACAATGCATTCGCCATTAAATCGTTGCTATTGAATATACAAAATATTACCGTCATGCTATTTGCTTGCACTCATTTCTTCGATCTATGTTGTCGGTAGCTATTAGTTATTTTCAATTACTTTCTAATATTTGATAAATATGTCGCAAAAACTACTGTAATAAAATTTTAGCTGAAGTAGCATACACCATTTCGAGCTTTGACTAAAAATATACTAATGCCACTCATACATTAATACCCAAAGCACTACGTTCACATGTCTTAGTATCAAACTGATTTACTCATTGGTGTATAAAATACCCTTTCTCGCATGGCCGTACAGAATTAATGAATATTACCATCCTACAGAAATATTTTACGCTTGTTTCTAGCGTAATCCTGTTACGATAAACTGGGCAAGTCGACAATTCAATTTCCAACATAACACGCAATCCAGACGGCATGTCTTTATTTATTCAGAATTATCGATCGATCTGGAGTTGACGATTCCTTCAAAAATATTGACGTTTCTTCATGTTAAGTAACCTCAGATTGCTGTGGGGTTACGGGCATCGATCGTTCATAAATGATTATATTTTACCTGCACTAATAACTTAAAAATAACTCTTTTTAGAAGATAACTAGTTTGTCATTTCATGTCATTCCAGAACAAATTCGCGAGGCTGGATGTTTTGATGGCAACACAGCAAGCGTCACATCTCGATTCTCTCAAGTCCATTTATTTGATAGTATTTCAGCTCAAAATGAACTCAATTGAATATTTGACTCTTCTGGACATGTCTCTTATTATATGTACTTAGGTATTAGATTTCTCTAGCGACAGGTACTGCTGGATGTTTCTACTAATTTTGCTAAGACCATGATCCGAAGTCCCATCTAAAATAATGGTCGGGCGCAGACATTACGCGGAATAGGGACAGCATTTCAATTGTATCAGTATGACATGTAAACGATATTTTTGTCAGGATTATTATGACTTGGAGATACATCTTCACGCTCTTTTTACACTTTTTCCATCTGTGCATGTGTTAGAGTCATTTTTGATATCTATGGTTCGTATAGTTTTAGATTTAGGGGAATTTTCTTCGAAGTGAGATCATAGGTCATCTACAAATATTCATATTGCAGAATGTTGCATTGTGACAAAATAAAGTTCGATTTGATCAAAAAATATGTGGAATCACATCTTTCGATTGGGACACGGTTTATCAGCTGTGGTCCCTTAAACAGCCTCTGATAAAAAATAATTCTATGGAATTAAAGAAGCCAGAATAGTTTTTTTTACCTTGTTGACGTGAACGACTTTGGATCAAGGTTAATGGACGCTCGTAGACTTGTTTTTTACAAGCGGGTTTTCCACTTTTTTGTGAGTGTTTGTGACCTTTGATTTGGCAAAAATTTACAAAGAATAGTCAACGTGCTTTTCAAAAGAATATTGGCTGTTTCCACTTCCCAGGTAAATATGTCTTTGAGCATACTCTCAATTCACAACTCATAATTTTATCTGAGCTATTGACCTTTTGTTATGCCGGAAACTTCCTGAAATTCTTCAATATTCAGCTTACAGTCAGTGTTATTTATAGCAACAACTTTGATTAGTTTTCAAATAATTTTACCGTATTTCCTATTTAATTAAATACATTTCGAGACCAAAATTTACTCGCGTTTTTATAGAAGTGGAATAGTTGACATCTAGATTATTGTTATTTCTATGTAATTATTTTTGATTAAATTTTGGTGGTTTCGCAAGTATAGATCACTTCTTGGAAGGACTCAATTTATTCAGCTGACAATGCTTTAGATGGAATTTTCTGAATGTAATAATTTGTAAAAAAGATTGAATAACCGTAAAATCATACAAATATTTTGATTTCATATTCAGTAAAACCCTCGATCGAATTTTAATTAACTATTCGAATGTATCTGTCAATTGTGTAAACACATGTCTGATGGGTGACAATACAAATATGGGAATCTTGTCGCTTCGTTTGTTAAAAGTTCTGAATATTTAAAATAACATGTTTTCAGGTAAATAGAACAATTTCCCTCCAATAAGCTTAATTTTGGCTGAGTAGTTTGGTGTAAAATGTGTACTGCTAGTTCATTAAGATATTTATTTCACTCTATAATTACTGACAAAATAACAGGCATAATTTAGTTAGAGCGGTATTAAAAGCATATATGAAGAAACAATCTTCAAACACCGCAAGTATAAATCCAATCATGAAATTCTTGGAGTAAAAACGAACAATTATGGCCGACTAACACGACACACTCGCTTAACCATAGCTAACTTACAGAAAACGTCAGAGAATAAGCCGATGTATGTATGATTGAAATATCACATCGAATGTAGTGTCAATCTAATACGTCTTGTGAATTCCAATCGAGCGACATCCGACATCCGAACATGGAAATCTCGATGTCAATATGTCATGCACGGTTCCATTACATTTAAACCCGTGTACAGCTGAACCCACGGCAATTGCACCTGCATACTATTGCACCTATGAAATTTTTTTTTGTTTTACCGATATTTGAACCCATACTAACCTAACCCATGGGTTTTAGCACCCGTATATAGATTGAACCCGCGGATATACACATGTGTTCAAATGTACATGGTTCAAATGTACGTGGGTTCAAATGTACAGTCAATGTCATGCACATATTGATGTAATAAGCGCGAGTTTTGACAGATTTGAAGACTGAAATATTTGGAGTCTCAAAACTGACGCCAATTTTAAGCTTATAATATATCTTTATATTGTAAATATTTCACGCTAAACATTTGGCCATACACAGATCGTGTATTTTATCACCGGTCCTTACTTGACACAAGTTAAAAATATCGAAATCAACTTCGCCCTCAATACAGGATGTTCTGTAACATATTGCAGTCGTGTAGTTTAAAATTCGACAAAGTACGTTGATCTTGTGCAGTCAAGCAGAAGCGGTGGTGCAAGTATATCAAATATTTAATCACGCCGGCAACGCTTCGTTAGTGTATATTACCCAATTTCAAAGCGCGTACATGAAGTATTACGGAAGTGCTGATGGCTGAAGGGTCTCCTGGGTATTTGACCTAAATAACCTAAGAATGACAGACATTATCAGTCGTGCTATCAAGTGGCTGTAAATATTAATTTATGAAAGCTGGGGCTTGCTTTGAAAAAATGCTAAGGGGAAGATAGATTCATGCAGAATGAAACGAGAAATTATAGGATTACTTCACATCGACGGCGTAATTTGCAAGGAACGGTAAAAGCATATTATATCTTCCATGGAAGTTAATGTATATATATATATATAGATATTAGTTTGACTATCTTATGCAGCCGTATGTCTGGATAATTTTATAAAACGTATATCTATGTAAAAAGATACAAGTGTGGTGATCTCGTATGAGAAAATATAGAGCTTTAAGGTCGATTTTATATTGTCGGTAATATAAATATATTCATACATATATCTTTTACACTTTTCAAGTGTTCTTCTCTTAACAAGCCAATAAACAAGCAGCAACGGCATCACAAGGATGAGCTATTCAGTTCTGACCCTTTTGACCCTCAGTCGAACCCTAGACAAACATATTTAGTATAGTACTCTAATGAATGCACAACCACTGGACTAGACCAGGGTTTCCCCACCGCTAAGAGAATTTAATTGTTTTTAGGTGAGTCATTTTCCCTTTTACTTGCGTGTAGTTTCCTCATATTCTTTTTTTGTTTAGTATTGTTGCAATACATATTTACGCCTACCTTATAATTTATTAAAACTGTACAAAACCAGAGACAGAGTTGAGTGTCTAGCCAGCTCATCCATTAAAGATTAAACATAAAATAGAAACAAAAAATTTATATAATCCGTGAGTAATGAAAAGTATCATAATATGCAAATAAGAGCTCTTCTATAAAAGGTTGGGAGCTATTTTACTAGGCCAACGAGAAATTTAAATGGTCACAATCCCACATCTAGAATATTACATTTTATAGTAATTGTGTCAGACCAGAAATCATATCTCTTCGTAGCATGTGTATAGTTTGTAATTCCTCTGACGGCTTTCAAATTTGGCGCCTTTGTCGAGCAAACACAGCTGCGTGTGCACATTCCACATACAATGTATATTTTATTACGTGATACCCGAGATAATAGCAAGAAGAAGAATGTAGCTGTTAGTATATAATCAATATTATAAGTTAGCTGTACGAATTAGTGTATGATGTTAACTGCAGCGACTTCTAAGTTGGTTAAGATTCAATTTAATAAAAGAGGACAAAGGCGATTTAAATATGATTATTATGTATAGTAGTACATAGCTCTGAAGAGCGTTTTATTTCTTAAGTCGACATCGGGACATGTGTTTCAAGGTATTCGCAGCGCAACGTTTATACTTTGGTCTAAGAAAGTATATCAGCGCTGTCTGCGGACACCAATAGACCTTATAGTCTCTGATCTCCCATGCGGAAAATAATGTTCTGCATTAACTAAGAATTTTTCGCATTGCAAAAGACTGACGGGTGGGCTTGTTTTGCATGGTTCAAATTCAACATTATATTGTGTTTGTTTTTGTGGGATGCAGTCCACGGTCTCTTGTATGTATCACGTGGCACGATAGTTCTTCTTGCAAAATTCCAGGGTTGGCTTCGGTGATCATCTGATATTAAAACACGTCTTAAATTGGAGGCGTCAGCAGGCTTCTTCCACGGAAATTAACCGTATTTACTAGAGAAATAATAACTCACAGTCCGATCTCGATTTGAATATATATGAAAAAATGAGTGTATACCAGTGCATTCACGCAAAGTTTTTTCTTATTGAACAACTGAGTTGAAAAGTTCCTGTATTCCTTTTTCAGATTTTTTTAATGTTTGTAATATAAATGCAAAAGAATATTACTTTTGTATACTAGAACTTGCATGGCGACGAGTTGTGGATATGAGTTCCAAAAAAAGCATTTTGGATTTGCTGATGTCAAACCGGATGACTTCTATGCTTCACAGGTTTGCAGTTCCTTTTTGCGTATATATCGTATAAATATGGGATTTTTCGTTATGTGCAATGTGCTATTATTTAACTCAAAATGTTTCATAGATTTCTCGAAATATTTGGAGTTGGATATTTAAATTTGTGTTGAAATTCGATATGAAACAACATCTTGGAATTTTTAAATCTATAAGATTTCATCTCTTCTAAAGTCACATTGTTTGACAAGAAATTCTTTTGTAGATAATTCCTGATTGCCTATAAACAAACTTTATGTTTGTTGCACAAAAAACGATGAAGCCAACTGTCTAATTTAAACTAATGGATAATACATACTTAGCTAAAAAGTTTCTAAGAATCGATTTCATATCAATATATAAGTGAGCAATGCTCGAATGTATCGACATGAAAGTCCCCAGTCTTCAACCGCGGCTGCCTATGCGAATTTTACACACAATTCTGTTATCTGGTCATTCCAATCGAAATTGCAAATTCCATGAGAAGCCATAACGAGTACACTAAGGCTTTAGCGGAGTATCGGACATGTCGAGAAGATAGCTACCTTGGAATGAAGTAATGCCACATGGTGACGCAACATTCTGAAATAGCAAATTAAAGTAATAGCCCTCTAGCGACTCCATACTCAGGTTCTCAAAATTCTGAGATCGATTGTTTCATTAGTCTCGTAGAAAACCCCACAACACTTTTGAAAACGAGACACATATTCACACTTCGTGTTCAATAATTTTTGGAAAATGTAATAAAAAGATTGTTAGTTTTTTTTTAATATTGTTATTTTATAATTTGAGCAAATTTAATATATATTTACTTTAACTGCAGTGGTTCAAATCAAGAAGACTTTTTGCATGTTATCGTGGTGCTATGTTTCTATATTCCCTCGTATGGGTGATTGTGAATATATTCCAATATGAAGGGCTCTATACGTTTGCTTACCTTACCAATTGGGCGGAATGGACACTATGTTTGTACTTTGGAGTTTCATTTGGAACGGTTATGTACGGCGTGAGAAAAGATAATAATTACACAAATACACAAGAATCTTCTGATATACCGAATTATTCTGCTCTGAGTAATCGTGAGCAAGGTACTTTAGTACTTACTTATAGTTATTAGTTAATAACACTATTTTTGTTGTTAAACTAATTTATATTTATGAATACCTGTAGTGTCTGAACGTCTCTCGAATAAATGCATTTTGCTACATAGGTTTGCGTATATAATTATCAAGCGTGATTGAAAAGTATTTATTGATGAAAAAACGCTTACCAACACTTACAGTTTGTCCTCGTTATAGTAGAAATAAGAAAGTTTTTCCTAATCATTCATCATATGATAGAATTGTTTGACTACAACGGAATTTTGCCCAAAAATATAATATATTTTGTCACTTTCAGACGAACTTCGATGGTTTCACCGTCTCTGTTGGGTTCTGGCGACATTATCTACAGACCTTGAGTACTTGATTACTATAATGTTTTGGACTTTTCTGGCCGGAGAAGAAGACGCAATGCCATTACTAATTATAATTCATCAACATGGGATAACGACACTTATGATCACGATTGATTTGATGGTCTCACGCATCCAATTCCGTCTTCTTCACGTTGTCTATGTGGCGTTTTACGGAACTATATATACTTTATTGACGCTAATTTTGTACGTCACTGGGCTGCAGACAAAGATTTACAATGGTGTTATAGATTGGCAGGATGCCCCTGTTATATCGACGATTGTAGGCCTGAGCGTGCTTTGTGTTGGGTTTCCACTAGTACATTTCCTAGCGTTTGGCATTTATCATTTGAGATTTTTTTTAGCCAGGAAACTTGCAGGAAGAAAACGGGATTCAGAACTTGACTCCAGAGCATGTCAACGCAATAACGAGACTGCAAATGGTAGTAATGATGAAGATATTAATAAGAAACTGAATTGTGATTCTCTGGGTCAAGAAGAGAGCTTGTTATAATATGATAAAGCAACTATACCTTATGTTTAACATATAGATATGTCTATATATGCGAGTATGTATGTATACGAGGGAAAATTAAATTCGAATATTCTGTTTGATGCAATTACGACAAAACAAATGTCGGTTGCCCCGTACATTTAATTATTGTGTATTATTTAATTATGAGTAAATGATTCAACATATGAGGAAACAGTCGCATTTGTTTCCGCTTTCCTGCATGGACAAAATAGAAAATTCCATCATAACAATGTGCGATATCAATTTATCAGTGTTGCGTATTTTTTATTGTCTGTATTATTGAACTACTGTCGTCGACTATCCCAAGACGCAATTAATATATTGAAACATATATATATATATACAATCTTTGCTATTGTAGTTCCTGTCGGTGGAACGCAACATCTTAGAAAAAGGGGTAGATAAAATCGACAAGGTCATATTATTCAAAGCGAGCTGGAAAACACGTATAATATATTTACTACTTAGTATTCTAGATATTCAAATATAAAGAATCAGAGGTTTTCGATCTATCAAGACATAAAATAAAGCGAAGGATAACAAGGCTCAAATATATATATGGACACGAAAGCCGAATCAAGTATTTCACTCACAATTACTTCAAAAATCATATCCTTAACGTAGTTGAAACTGTGGACCTTCGTAACTCATTTACTACCGGTACCTACACTGCCTAAGCTTTATCAGAACATGTGACAATGATGCTTCGTGCACACGTCTTACCAAAAAATTGACAGTACTTTCCATTTACAGTAACTTACCGTATCTAGTCTACAGTGCATCATCGGTATCGAAAAACATTTGACTTGCAAAATCAAAAAGGAAGACAGTCGTCACGATAGGCGAATTAAAAACCGTGCAGTTGGTCCAGTAGTTAAAAATAATCGATTTCTTCAATATAGAATACAATATAGATTTCTAAGAATATAGAAGAAAAATAACAACTAAAACAATAACAACATAAGAACAAAACGATCCATATGTACATTTTCCTTACTTTTGATAAAATCCATACAAGTTTAATTTTAGGAAATCGATTTTCTATCACCGGAAGGTTCGACATTATAGTTTAGACTGTGGAAGCTTAATCTGAAATTTTGGTAATCTGCCAATCAGGGAGTTCTTTCCGCTAATTCCTCTTCATCTCTGTATGGGGAGGAGCTAGAGTTAAGTTCTTTCTCAAATGTCCTTGTTGTAATAGATTACTTCGACATACATGTGGTGTGTCGGGGTCATGTACTTTGTTTTATTCTTACATCTTGTAAAGTTCGCATCTTTATTTTATCATTGTTATAACCTGGCATCGATATGCTGTTTTTAAATCATTATAAAATATAACATACAATAGAACATATTCGCAACAGAAAAATTATTTTTATACCCAGGTTTTATAATCCGAAGACCAAGTTGAGTTTTGGGATAGTTTGAAGCCTATTTGGAGTGTCTCCGTGATTGTATGTTGATTTCGCTTTTCTAATCGTCGAAGTTTTCGCTCGAGCTTCATCTGTAAAATGTACTGGCTAATATTCCCTATCATTTAATGCTAATACATTTGAACTAAAAAATTACAAGCGAAACTGAATACTACTCAAAGCGAGGTGGTTACATGAGCGGAAAACGTGTTTGGGCAGCTAGCTGAATTTGTGTCACCCTCAACTGGTGGTTAAAAACCCATTGTGACGGATGTAAACGCGGAAGTCGATGCAAGTGGACAAATCCTTATCGAATGGTCCATCAAAAGCATTCATTGCATGAAGTATATTTTGGTATCTACAGATAACTGGACTATTTGCTTGCAGTTTATTTAACTCATGCTTTAGGTTTGGATAGAATATTGGTAATAATCCTTTGAAAATTCTCTTTAAGCTACATTTTGTAATGGGGTCTACTTCTATTTACGATAAAGTAAGTCGGACATACGATATCGCATAACTTATATCATATCTGAATAGACAATAGACAGTAAAACTTTACGAGATCACGAATGTTACTTCCTAAACACCCATGTAAATTTTACTATTATTCGGCTATCGAGGCCGGCAGCATTCTTTGAATCGTGTTTTAAACTGTGGCATCCAAGCATTATGTGACTGTGACCACATGCTTTAAAAGCTACCTCAATGAGTGACTATATCTTCGGGTCAACACGAGATGCTACCAAATCTGACGCGCATAACAAATGCAGATGACCAGCTTTTGTGAATTATTCAGGCGTAAAGACGAAACAGTGCGAGAGAGACAAAGACCAATTATGGCCAGTACAGAATATGCCTAAAGGAAAATGGAATGTTACTAATTCGAGATTGACCAAATTACCAGTTGGTAAACGCGTACATAGTATAAAGACAACAGACAGTATCTGGAGAATTTACGTTTATATTTATTGCTGTAGCAGAGATATAGCTAGGAGATTACTGGACAGTGTAGTAATCGTTGTTTAAATCACTACCCAGAGTAATACTAGGTAGGTTGCCTTGAAATAGTGCGAGCAGAAAGATATTTCAATGTTGTATATTTCACCAGTATGTCCAAAATATGAACTGTAATTTTGTCACATTCAGATTTATATCGTCCCTTATGTGGTGTTTCCTATCCGAGGCTATAGACAAATAATACTTCTCGAGTGGTATCTTCTTCAATTCAATATATGCAAATTCTAAATCGTATTTCGTCACCATATATCGATAATTAGTTTTTTTCCAGCGATCAATGCGTTATGCTGTATTTAACTGATAGATGTCCATACCTTGCATGGCTTGAGCAATTCGCGTGACTCATCTTGCCGGAACTACATAACTGTCACATACGCGCACACGAAAGTGTCACGATACTCTATTAACTTATCGGGCTAATGCACGAATAGATAAAGAGTTTTTATATATACGTGCATTCTACCAATCCTTATTAACGAGGTTTTACTGTAGTAAAACACTAAGGAATTCGATAGGCTAATTGCTTTATGTCGATTTTGATCAGTTTTTCTGGGTAGAATAGTTGATATATTTGAATGCCCTTTTTCAAGTTTGCAGATCAAGTCAGTTAGAGACAAATTTCACGCTTAACTGATTTAGATTTTAAACCGAAATGGCCACAAGCTGTGGTTACGAATTTCAACTCAAACATTTTGCGTTTGCAGATGCTTCTGCGTCGGATTTCTATGTTTCACAAGTAAGTATACAGTATAACGAATTGCCAAATTTTTCCTTTGTGCTATTGCATTGCTTTAAATTTTTATTGTAAGCTACTTCTATATTACGTTATTCAAATTAATTTACACATTCCAGTATCCTGCTTATGCATACTGCTATTTGAACGCTTTTGCAGTTCATGTTAAAGAATTTCAAGAACAATGGAAAATGATTTTATTTTACGAGCTTTATCTAAAAGCTTTTACTTTTCAACATTATACATTATCAAAGTTAATGCTTTTTAAACTCGAAAATTTTTCAATGAAAGATATAATAGTAATATTTTCTTTTACAGTGGTTCAACTCTAAAATTCTGTTCGTTCTGTATCGTGCCTTCATGTTTCTCTACTGTCTGATTTGGTCGATCAATACAACAATTATTCTTGTAGAAGCATACCCAATCTACGTTGCGTATTTGTCTAACTGGGCGGAATGGACACTAGTTGTACATTTTCTTCTTGCTCTTCTAGTGGCAATCTATGGTTTGTTCTCACAATCAAGAGACTCGACGTCAACTGAAGTTGGATGCTGCCCAGGAAACCAATGCAACAATGGTAAGTTTGACGAGGTCAACTTCATTTATAAGCTCCAAAACATAAAAATTATATGGATAGTTTACCACAAAACGGAAAATTCCAAGTCATGCATGATTAGGTAGACTATGCCCATTTGAACTGTTTTTGCACACACCTCACAGACTCAAATACAAGCATGTAAATGAATGTATCATTATAATACTATAGACTAGACAATTGGTATACACAACTAAGCGGCTGAAACACGTTCACTATTGTCTTATACTCATTTGGATGGCCCGAATCAAGTCGGTTATGATTATAGATGTAGACCTAGAGCAATTGTTGGATCAATGTATTTGAAACAACCACAGCCACAGTAGCCTTCATATCTAGTATGTACAAGCGGACAAATATCGATTATTTACTTTTACAGGTGATGTTCGTTGGTTTCATCATTTAACTTGGGTTGTACTTACGGCAACAGCTGGTGTCAACTTCATTGTAACCATTATCTACTGGGCATTTTTATCTGGCATAAGTGTAGCCTCTGTGCCCGCAAACGTACACCAACACATAATGAATTCCGTGTTAATGATTTTAGATATTTTCATTTCACGAATTCCAATTCGCTTATTTCATTTTATTTATGTGTCCCTTTATGGACTAACGTATGTGCTTTTTACCGCAATTCTACACGGAGCAGATGTGAAATCGGCTTTCTATACAAATCTTTTGGACTGGGAAAGTGCACCTGGTATCAGTGCCGGTGTATGTGTTGGGCTGATCGTTGTAGGATCACCCATTATACATCTAGTTAGTTTTGGATTTTACCATCTCCGGGCTTTCATTGCGAGAAGTGGTGGTTGTTCTTCCACAAGTTCAGAGAATAGCGGGGAGGACAATTCTGGTTTTGAGATGTCACACCCCAAAGAGGACGTTTAAATGGAAAAACTACGAGTATGGAAAAAAGAATACACTAATTTTTTGTCTTGTCGCAATGTCAGATTTTTGACTCGTGTTCAAACCTCTCATTTTGAATATTGCCATTTTGTTCGAAAATTATTAAATTAAAAGTACATTTAAGAATACTCTTCGCGAAAGTATATTTCACTGGTTGTTAAAATTAATTGGTATAATTCTAAAACTGTCTACGTGGTGAAGGCTTCCTCTGATAAGAGCAATGTTTTTCCAACTGTTGATATATGAATATCTATTTGGTCTAAACTTTGTAATTGTTATCAAGTAGGTGTAAATGAGAAGTATACGATTGTGTGGAGTAATAAAACACCAGCTGTCAGTGTCTAGGGTTCAGACTATTCGGCAGGAACAGGATCGAATTTAGACGATGAGAGGCCCTACTAGGCTAGGCTATTTGCGAGGTCCCTCTTTTCAGTGACGTCATAAAATTATTATGACTTCATAATAGATTTTTCGCTAAATGTATAATAATGTCATGAAAAGACTTATATTGCACAAAATACAAAATTTCGGGTACAAGTGAGATACGTACACTAATTTTCTAGTCCTAAACGTTTTAGTAAGAGACGTAAAAGTCGCAAGAGCTAAATACTAATTTCTGTTGAATACTATCGTTTAATTAAATACACCTCGACAATGAAAATTTGCAAAAACGTTATTTCGAATCACTGTTGAGACACTAATCAGAAAGCCTTATTTGTGAAAAATAAAATGTCATTACCCAATTGCACTCTTTCGAATTTGATCTTAAACAAATATCGCACTATTTAATTACTCATAAGGGGATATCAGAAAAATTTTGACTGCTTAAATTGCACTTATTCGACCATGGCCTAAACAAAATACCACACTGAAGCCAACCCTCGGGCGGAACAGAATAGTAATCTGGTACTAAAGTTGCATCGAAATCGATTGACAGCGTCTTAAATACTGTCTGACAGAAATTATTCCAGTTTGCCGCAAAAGATAGATGTAGATAACGCGCATTGGGGTATTTCTGAAGGGTTGTGAGTTGGGTTAGACAGATAAATAATATCAATGTTCATTTAGCATTCTAGATTTATTACCAAAGATATTGTGCAGTACATAAAAACACGAAACAAAATGTTGCACACTTTATTATTGTACGCTGTAATATCAGGGGGAACAAGCATGTAAAGAATTATCAGTAACTTAAATGCTTACTTGTGAAACCTCATATGCGAAATTACGATGTTTTTCTTATAACTAATGCAATCATCAAACAGGCTATTAGTTTGCCCTCTGAATGAAGGAGCGAAATGTTCAATAAAAGTACTTACTGTTTTTAAACAATGTAAAATCGGTATTAGTAAGCATATAAAAAATGATATTTTGATTCGATAAAATTTATACATCTTCCACAAAAATTGACGCGGAAAGATGTGGTTGTTAAAAATGTTTCTTCTTGAAGATGGTAATGTGTAACAATAGCAAATACAGTTTTGGTCTGAGTACGAACAGCAGATCCTTTTTATTCTTACTTGTCTAATTGGCATTTGAATGGCTTGCTTCAAAACGGGATATTGGGCTGTATATGAACGGCAGTATATTGCAGTACCAAGGTATTATTCAGTTGGCGGTGCTGACAGTCCAAGGTGTAACTGGGCGAGCAATCATACATTGGCTCGTGTCATTGTCTTCTGTTGTTGTTACAAACTTGAAATCTGTTTAAAATAGTCTACTTGGCTAAAAGGAATATATTCAATTTCATAATATTAAAAGATAAAAATAATGCATTAGTTGAGTTATTAAAAGATTGACTTGAAACGTGATAAGTCACCACGAATCGGAATGACGCAACAATTTAATATCAGAAACAGACAAAATAAAAGTTATTTTAGAGCGACGCGAACGGCATGCCTTTCACTTTAAATCGATTAATTTCTGCCCAAAACGTGGTTGCAGTAGAAGAGATTTAGAAAGGATTAGGTGTTTACAATGAATAGAATACGATTTCTATGAGACGTGCGTAACAACTTTGGACTTTCAGACGTGTAGATTGCAATTATATACAGGTAATTAACGATATATTCAGGTGTTGTATTCGAAATTATGCAGTGAATCCAACGCCACCATTGTTGGGAAATTATAAATATTTCTAGCCTAGATTATGTCATACGATTTCTTCATATGAGGTAGTATTAACTATGTGATACCAGAAGAAACACCTTTTGGTAATACTTTCAGAAATTCTATGCTATACGTTGTTCAATTACCTACTTTGTTATACAAAGTAATTACAAATTTTTTATTTATTCACACATCGCTTGCCTGTATTGATAGGCGTATAGTGTTCTGGCATATGCAGTTTCTGTGCCATAAAAATTATTATCAAAGCAGAAATGCACAAACGTTTGTCACGCCCTTCTTTTCTGACCTGGAAAATTTGTGCCAAAAATTGTTATTGATTTATGGCATGACGTAATTTTAGTCAAGTGACACGTTCCAAAGGACAGTCGATTATTTTTCACACCGTATGGAAGTAATGGAGCCTTGTGCTTCTTTGTTTGAGTTCATACCTTATTTTTCTAATAGATTTAGTAGAAGCACTCGAAATTTAATTAATGACTCATATGGTGAAGCTTCATTAGTCTTAAATTAAAATGGCTGTTACTTCTTGTGCATATGAATTTCAACGTAAACATATTGGATTTGCCGATGCAAAACCCACTGACTTCTACTCAGCACAGGTAACAAATTTTTTTTTAGAATACTTGAATATTTATTTGAAAATTTTTTAGTTCAACGGATGTGTGTTTTTTAAAAGTTGATTCGAAGATATAATTGGGTATCAAAGTACCGTTACGCACCCTTATTTTTTTCCACATAAGTTCAGTAACTATGAGCCACTCGAGACTATCACGATAGAGTTCTTTAATAGGGATGTCTATGGTTACAAGTCCTCAGAAACGTTAAATGAATAGCTGAAAAATTAGGTACTATGAGCGATCTGGTATAAAAACGGAGCACAGGCTCCTGGACGACAATTTCAGATGAGAATATAATTGGTGTGGTGAATCTGAGAATATAACATTGAATGAACGCGCATTCATAGTCTCACCACGCAAGGTTATCAACTTCACCACCATTCGGTTTGAATTTTGACTGAAAGATGTTTCAGCTAATAGCCTAATTCCAAACTTCGTCTACGTCTTGAAGGTTCAGTTAACGTGACTTTGGAACGGATCTACACTTATGTAGGGGCTTTCAAGCTTTCTTAATATACCCATTAGAAAATTCCAGTGCTCAAATAATAAAACATTATTATAACATTCAAAATCATTAGTTAACTGAAAAAGAAATATATACATATTAACATATTTTTATATTTTCAGTGGTTTCGTTTCAAGTCTGTCTACGTCGCGTATCGAGCATGTATTTTCGTTTACTGTTTACTATGGTCGATCATGAATGCTATGCATCTTATAAAATACGACACTAAATATTATGCATATCTATCAAATTGGGGAGAATGGACTCTCGTAGCTCACTTCTTTCTTCATCTTGTCGTTTCAATATATGGATTAACGAGAGATGCTTATTTTGGAAGATCTGAACCAGATTGTTGTATGGGGAACAAATGCAATAAAGGTGATTATATTTTATATAGTGCAAAAGGAAATGTATAGTTGAATTTTTATGGCACTAAATACCACGATTGGCATATGAAAAGTTTGCTCTTGCATATCTTGCAGAATTATTATTATTATTTCCAAGGAAATTCAAAGTTATTATCGAAATTTTAGGTTCGAGTTATTATAAAATATACTGAATATATTTGAAAAATTTCATTTGACTTATGTATAACTGACATTTTGATGTAATTTAAGTTCTACTTTTTTGTTATTTCTGGATGTATTTATTTCAGACGAACTACGATGGTTTCACCATTTAACATGGGTGACGAGTTCAGCCTCAACAGGAGCACAGTATATCATCACAATTCTGTATTGGAGTTTCCTTACAGATAACAAAGTGACTAGTAACGCTGTCAATATTCACCAGCACGTTATGAATTCAGTTCTGGTCACTATAGACCTGTTTATTTCTCGTGTTCCGGTTCGGTTTTTGCATTTCGTTTACGTCTCTCTATACGGCATCACGTACGTATTGATTACGTTGATACTGCACGGAGCAAATGATAAATCGGAATTTTACGCTGGTATTTTAGACTGGAAATCAGAACCAGGAGTTTCAACTGGTGTTGTCTTTGCAGTTATTTTAGTAGGCGCACCTGCTGTACACGCGGTGTCTTTTGGTTTCTACCACTTGAGGGCATTCATAGCAATAAAGTCGTCGTGTATGCAGCCTACTGTTGGGGAAAACGGCAATGAAGGTGGAGATGGAGAAAATAACGTTGGACTTGAAGTAATGGTTTCTGCAAATGGAAGTGCCAGGGTGTAAAATCACAAAACGAATATGATATTCTTCAAATTTCTCTTTTGTTCATGCATAGTTGCATTTTTGGTTACAACTTTACATGACAAGCCGCGTGTGTTGGAATTGAAAGACATGTTACAGTTCATTTCTAGTGTAGTTCTTATTGCTACGTCGGTTTGTACACAATAATAATCACAGGAAAGTAAAGTAAAAAAGCACAATAACCGAGGATCTGTGTTCAACAGTATTAAACTTTACATAAATCACAGAAACTATGATTTTGCCACGCCAGTCCTACTAGTTATGTGTTTTGGAGCAATCGTATATATTATATTTGTACTGCATTATTTAAAATAAATACAAATTCCAATTTTGCTTTATTTTTTTTTTATGTTTTAACGAAGATAAACCGAGTCAAAGTGACAATTACAATGTGACATGCCGCGCATACATTTAATAAATTCGAGTACCAGAAATCGCCTAATTGCTGCATATGTAAGCTCTGAACTAAGTTATTTATGAGGTCCTCTTTAAAATGACGTTCGTTATAAGACTCCATTGAATTATTTGTGACGTCATATATACATTTTATGTTTATGTAAATACGAAATAAACAATTTTTTATATTGCGTGCAATGCGAAATTTAGGTTAAATGAAGCTACGTACGCTTATCACTCGAATTGAATTAATTGAATAGCACGTTGAAAATACACAGCACTTTTAAAAAACTCAAGGCTATAATAAAACGCCTTGGCATGATGAGACCCCGACGTCATAATACCCGTTTCTAGTCGCGGTAAAAAGTTTTATCAGTGTAAATCAGAATTCACTTATTTGAATGTATTTAATTTTTTAATTTTTCAAACGAAAATAATATGGGACAAGGGGTTCAGCCTATCTTGCCGATTGGTAAATTTGGCTCCGCTTTCAGCCAAATCCAAAGGGACCAGGGCAATTGTAAGGTTGAGAACCACTACAATGAATACATTGTGCTGGTGTGTAAATCCTTACCCATTTCAAAAATATGCAGTAGTTAAAAATTTTCTATTCAGTTAAATGCAACCTCTACTGATAGTTAAAAAAAATTTGATTTAAATTTAATCAAAACTGCATCCAAGTTACATATGAATAGTTACAGTTGGAGATATGTAAAGCTATCATTGCCCATACTTGGTTTATTTCAAGAAAAACACGGCAGAACAATTCTCTACTTGGCTGTTTGGCAAATATATTAATAATTCAAGTTACGTTACGATGCTATTCATACTAAGTTGGACTGAACTGATTGAGGCATTATTTTATTTTAGAACATTCATGTAAAATCTGAGTATATATATATAGGTGGAAATCAATCGAAAAATAGTAATGAAGAGACGTTGAATGGAGATACTATGATAGAAGGATTATGTAGATGCCCGTGTACGGATTGCAGCGCTGGAAAGTGTAGCACTGAAGAGGCATTGATTGTCCGTATATGTGTACAATACAAATTAATACATTCAGGCTACTCACTACTGACTTTCTATACTCGATTTCAAACACATAGCATAGCTGAAAGGACAATATTAGGATTGTATAAGTAGTTTCAAAAATAGTAGCATTTTGCCTCAAAATGGCTACATTTAATTGTACATAGTTTTGTTTGGATTGAAAAACGTAAAAAATTTCATGTAAAATGGCTCTACTTGTCAAAATATTATCAAATTCAAAGTAGGCCTACAAAAGTTATAATTTATATATATATAAACACACTTTTGAACCAACAGATGCAAAAAACTACGTTTTATTCATTGTTAAATCAACAGTAATCTGGTGATACTACTGTTAAAAATAGTATACGGCTATTATTTATTTTCAGTGGGGAACAATTAACACGTTTTTTTGCTTTACCATGCATTTGTGTTTCAACTGGTATGGTTGCCAGCTGGATGTATAAATGGAACAGCCGTTTATTATTTTAAATTATCAAACTGTAACTGTCCCCCGTCTGGACGCTTTCAGCACTCATTGTCCCCGGATTATCATTCCACTGGTATTTATAGTGTTATTTTGATTGGTAGATTCCAAATCCCAATATTTTCAAACAATTTATTCATGCACAAAAAACACCCGATGAAATAATCTTATCAAGCAATGAAACGAGAATATCGATCAGAGACGAAGACTTATCGATCGAAAGTTAGGGATCCCCAAAACAGCGCTCTTACTCCATAGTGACACCTTGTGTCCCATCACTAATTGATTGATAACTTGCTAATTATACGACATAATTCGCCCAAAATCAATAGGCTTCTGGTCCGAGATAAGATGAATACACTTGCGAAATCTGGAGCAGATTCAATCTCGCTTTCGTGAGATATCGCGTGCATCTAACAGACAAACAGACATACAGACAGACAAATATCTATCAACATACTTATCGATTAAAATCGATAAGTAACAAAGAAGCACGGGTTTTTGGAAATGGAGGAAATGAAATAAAATCAGTTTTTCGCCCAGCATTGAAGCACCCCTCAAACTGCTCTTTGGACCCCTTGTTGAGCCCCGGTGTCCGGTTAGGAACCGCTGCTTTACCGTATGATCAATCTTTCTGCATTCAGTGGTATACTGAAATATCGGTTCAAAATGGCAAATGTATCTTTGCCCCTTGAAAATACAAACAGAAGAAAGACAAAATCTAACCCGACAGAATACACGTGCTGATTCTGAACGCCGGGAAGTTCCTGATTGTGAAGGTGCTATAACTTGATTCGAGTATTGATATCATTGATGCACCATGCATTGTTTCAATCTGAATGTTGATTCCATGTTATGGAATACTTTCTTATGTGATTATAGGGGACATAAAATGGCTGCACGAAGCCGATTGGGTGTTTTACTCCATAGCATTAGATGCAGTTCGACTTGTTACCACTGTATATTGTATTGAATGGATTGCTATATTTCCGTACGAGAATCTGCACGCTATGGACGCCATACGCGTGGATACGCTAATCAACTTTACGGTAATGTTCGTTGATTACTTATCGATCTTAAGATCGGTAAGTATATTGATAGGTATTTGTATGTCTGTCTGTATGTCTGTCTGTCTGTGTGTGTGTGTGTCTGTTAGATGCACGCGATATCTCACGAAAGCGGGATTGAATCTGCTCCAGATTTTGCATGTGCATTCATCTTATCTCGGACCAGAATCCTATTGATTTTGGGCGAATTATGTCGTATAATTAGCGAGTTATCAATCAATTATTGATATAGTGATCTAGATTTTTGTAAAGCGAGAGAATTTTGAAACCCGCCGAGTGTGTGTGTGCGATGCGCAGTGCGCAAGTTACAAGAGCGGATGAATCGAAACTGCAGTTTCTGTTTTGGGGGATCCCCTAACTATCGATCGATAAGTCTTCGGTTTCCAACCGATATTCTCGTTTCTTCGTTGTCAACATCTCGACTTCTTCCTTTAAAAAATACGTTTGCTTCAATATTATATTCTGTTCTTTCTTTCCTTTTGTAATAAATGCTGCTAGTTTACATTTAGCTGTATAATGCTTCACAAAATTTAAAAAGATTACGGAGTTTGTTACCGGCATATTGAATATGATAAATGTACCAGGAATACCAGGATGTACTTCCACTCCGCCTGGTTGGAATTATATCATCTAGGAAGGTTGTGTGAAAAATGATTGCTATTTAATCTAGCCTTGTGTAAAAATGGAAATACCAAGTGAGTCTCGTGGTCGAATTTCGTTTTTGCAATGATACGTTCGTTTAACATTAAATACCTTAATAACTGCGATGCTTACCTGGCATACCAAGCAAACTGGTTTTGAAATGCGCGAGAAATAAAAATATTTTTCCTTATTAGCACTTGGAATGTTCGGCCCTCGTCGCAAACTTCCCTCCATTCTCCAGACATTTTTCAAATTTTAAAAATCATAATAAACCTAATTTATAATTACAACCAACGATGACGTCCATCCAGTAAACGACTTACTGACACTACTTGCTATAAAACAAACGACGTACAGCGGCACTTGTTACCACATAAATTTATGTGGATACAATGCATTTAGAATCAATTTTTTTGTTTTATGAATTAAAAGTCATTCGAGGACCGCAAAAAATTTGTCCGCGGGCCGCATATGGCCCGCTGGCCGCAGTTTGCCGACCCCTGGTCTACAGGTACAGGGCCTCGTGATGTTATGGATTAGGCTGACTGAAAGTTTCTGTTTCTTCTAACTTTGTAGAACCGTCTCGCTCAGCACCAAGTTGTTTATATCATATTTCTTGACGTAAGTAACTCATTTTATGTGCTTGATACTTTTCGGGTATACAGCCTACCAAATTTTCCATACCACATGTAAAGTGTTAGTTGGACTGAACGTGATGCTACCAATTTTTACTTAAGTTTATAAAGAACAAAATGTTCTTGGGCTTCAATTAAGTTCTTGGTTATTTCTGCAGATTTAATGGACCTGTAATTGAATCAAACGTTGATATTCTGTTCTACACCCAATAGTTCTCAACAGATAAATATTTGAATATGTGTTTGTTGTTTTATTCACCTAAAGAACATGGGGATTTGAAATAAAAATTATCAATGTGAATAATATACACAACCATTTTTCCGCTTCTTGAGGCAATGTGATAAACCAATCTCAAATTGTTTCAAGTAGTGCTAAGCATATAAAGAAATCTGTTTTTCATATAACAGACATTTATAATGGAGCTTTTTATTGACTCAACCCTTTTAGTATACGGTCTCATGAAACAACTTATATTGATTGAAATGCATGCCTGAAAACCAAGAGCAGTCACAATCTATCTCATAGCAGACGATTGAAAATAAAGTTCATTTCCAGTGTAGTTCTTATTGCTACGTCGGTTTGTACACAATATTAATCACAGGGAAGTAAAGTAAAAAAGCACAATGACCGAGGATCTGTGTTCAACAGTATTAAACTTTACATAAATCACAGAAACTATGATTTTGCGACGTCAGTCCTACTAGTTATGTGTTTTGGAGCAATCGTATATATTATATTTGTACTGCATTATTTAAAATAAATATAAATTCCCATTTTGCTTTATTTTTTTTATGTTTTAACGAAGATAAACCTAGTCAAAGTGACAATTACAATGTGACATGCCGCGCATACATTTAATAAATTCGAGTACCAGAAATCGCCTTATTTCTGCATATGTAAGCTCTAAACTAAGTTATTTATGAGGTCCTCTTTAAAATGACGTTCGTTATAAGACTCCATTGAATTATTTGTGACGTCATATATACATTTTATGTTTATGTAAATACGAAATAAACAATTTTTTATATTGCGTGCAATGCGAAATTTAGGTTAAATGAAGCTACGTACGCTTATCGCTCGATTAATTGAATAGCACGTTGAAAAAACACAGCACTTTTAAAAAACTCAAGGCTATAATAAAACGCCTTGGCATGATGAGACCCCGACGTCATAATACCCGTTTCTAGTCGCGGTAAAAAGTTTTATCAGTGTAAATCAGAATTCACTTATTTGAATGTATTTAATTTTTTAATTTTTCAAACGAAAATAATATGGGACAAGGGGTTCAGCCTATCTTGCCGAATGGTAAATTTGGCTCCGCTTTCAGCCAAATCCAAAGGGACCAGGGCAATTGTAAGGTTGAGAACCACTACAATGAATACATTGTGCTGGTGTGTAAATCCTTACCCATTTCAAAAATATGCAGTAGTTAAAAATTTTCTATTCAATTGAATGCAACCTCTACTGATAGTTAAAAAAAATTTGATTTAAATTTAATCAAAACTGCAGACAAGTTACATATGAATAGTTTCAGTTGAAGATATGTAAAACTATCATTGCGCATACTTGGTTAATTTCAAAGAAAAACACGGCAGAACAATTCTCTACTTGGCTGTTTGGCAAATATATTAATAATTCAAGTTACGTTACGCTGCTATTCAAACTAAGTTGGACTGAACTAATTAAGGCATTTCATGTTTTGAACATTCATGTAATATCTGAGTATATATAAGTGGAAATCAATCGAAAAATAGTAATGAAGAGAAGTTGAATGGAGATACTATGATAGAAGGATTATGTAGATGCCCGTGTACGGATTGCAGCGCTGGAAAGTGTAGCACTGAAGAGGCATTGATTGTCCGTATATGTGGACAATACAAATTAATACATTCAGGCTACTCACTACTGACTTTCTATAGTCGTTTTCAAACACATAGCAAAGCTGAAAGGACATTATTCGGATTGTATAAGTAGTTTCAAAAATAGTAGCATTTTGCCTCAAAATGGCTACATTTAATTGTACATAGTTTTGTTTGAATTGAAAAACGTAAAAAATTTCATGTAAAATGGCTCTACTTGTCAAAATATTATCAAATTCAAAGTAGGCCTACAAAAGTTATAGTTTATATATATATAAACACACTTTTAAACCAACAGATGCAAAAAACTACGTTTTATTTATTGTTAAATCAACAGTAATCTGGTGATACTACTGTTAAAAATAGTATACGGCTATTATTTATTTTCAGTGGGGAACAATTAACACGTTTTTTTGCTTTACCATGCATTTGTGTTTCAACTGGTATGGTTGCCAGCTGGATGTATAAATGGAACAGCCGTTTATTATTTTAAATTATCAAACTGTAACTGTCCCCCGTCTGGACGCTTTCAGCACTCATTGTCCCCGGATTATTATTCCACTGGTATTTATAGTGTTATTTTGATTGGTAGATTCCAAATCCCAATATTTTCAAACAATTTATTCATGCACAAAAAAACACCCGATGAAATAATCTTATCAAGCAATGAAACGAGAATATCGGTCAGAGACCGAAGACTTATCGATCGAAAGTTAGGGGATCCCCAAAACAGCGCGCTTACTCCATAGTGACACCTTGTGTCCCATCACTAATTAATTAATAACTTGCTAATTATACGACATAATTCGCCCAAAATCAATAGGCTTCTGGTTCGAGATAAGATGAATGCACCTGCAATCTCGCTTTCGCGCTTTCGTGAGAAATCGCGTGCATCTAACAGACATACAGACAGACAGACAGACATACATACATACATACATACATACAGACAGACAGACAGACAGACAGACAGACAAATACCTATCAACATACTTACCGATTAAAATCGATTAAAATCGAAGAAGCACGGGTTTTTGGAAATGGAGGAAATGAAATAAAATCAGTTTTTCGCCCAGCATTGAAGCAAGCACCCCTCAAACTGCTCTTTGGACCCCTTGTTGAGCCCCGGTGTTCGGTTGAGAACCGCTGCTTTACCGTATGATCAATCTTTCTGCATTCAGTGGTATACTGAAATATCGGTTCAAAATGGCAAACGTATCTTTGCCCCTTGAAAATACAAACAGAAGAAAGACAAAATCTAACCCGACAGAATACACGTGCTGACTCTGAACGCCGGGAAGTTCCTGATTGTGAAGGTGCTATAACTTGATTCGAGTATTGATATCATTGATGCACCATGCATTGTTTCAATCTAAATGTTGATTCCATGTTATGGAATACTTTCTTATGTGATTATAGGGGACATAAAATGGCTGCACGAAGCCGATTGGGTGTTTTACTCCATAGCATTAGATGCAGTTCGACTTGTTACCACTGTATATTGTATTGAATGGGTTGCTATATTTCCGTACGAGAATCTGCACGCTATGGACGCCATACGCGTGGATACGCTAATCAACTTTACGGTAATGTTCGTTGATTTCTTCGTTGTCAACATCCCGACTTCTTCCTTTAAAAAATACGTTTGCTTCAATATTATATTCTGTTCTTTCTTTCCTTTTGTAATAAATGCTGCTAGTTTACATTTAGCTGTATAATGCTTCACAAAATTTAAAATGATTACGGAGTTTGTTACCGGCATATTGAATATGATAAATGTACCAGGAATACTAGAAAGTACCTCCACTCCGCCTGGTTGGAATTATATCATCTAGGGAGGTTGTGTGAAAAATGATTGCTATTTAATCTAGCCTTGTGTAAAAATGGAAATACCAAGTCTCGTGGTCGAATTTCGTTTTTGCAATGATACGTTCGTTTAACATTAAATACCTTAATAACTGCGATGCTTACCTGGCATACCAAGCAAACTGGTTTTGAAATGCGCGAGAAATAAAAATATTTTTCCTTATTAGCACTTGAAATGTTCGGCCCTCGTCGCAAACTTCCCTCCATTCTCCAGACATTTTCAAATTTTAAAAATCATAATAAACCTAATTTATAATTACAACCAACGATGACGTCCATCCAGTAAACGACTTACTGACACTACTTGCTATAAAACAAACAACGTACAGCGGCACTTGTTAGCACATAAATTTATGTGGATACAATGCATTTAGAATCAATTTTTTTGTTTTATGAATTAAGAGTCATTCGAGGACCGCAAAAAATTTGTCCGCGGGCCGCATATGGCCCGCTGACCGCAGTTTGCCGACCCCTGGTCTACAGGTACAGGGCCTCGTGATGTTATGGATTAGGCTGACTGAAAGTTTCTGTTTCTTCTAACTTTGTAGAACCGTCTCGCTCAGCACTAAGTTGTATATATCATATTTCTTGACGTAAGTAACTCATTTTATGTGCTTGATACTTTTCGGGTTTACAGCCTACCAAATTATCCATACCACATGTAAAGTGGTAGTTTTGGACTGAACGTTATGCTACCAATTTTTACTTAAGTTTATAAAGAACAAAATGTTCTTAGGCTTCAATTAAGTTCTTGGTTATTCCTGCAGATTTAATGGACCTATAATTGAATCAAACGTTGATATTCTGTTCTACACCCAATAGTTCTCAACAGATAAATATTTGAATATGTGTTTGTTGTTTTATTCACCTAAAGAACATGGGGATTTGAAATAAAAATTATCAATGTGATTAATATACACAACCATTTTTCCGCTTCTTGAGGCAATGTGATAAACCAATCTCAAATTGTTTCAAGTAGTGCTAAGCATATAAAAAAATCTGTTTTTCATATAACAGACATTTATAATGGAGCTTATTATTGACTCAACCCTTTTAGTATACGGTCTCATGAAACAACTTATATTGATTGAAATGCATGCCTGAAAACCAAGAGCAGTCACAATCTATCTCATAGCAGACGATTAAAAATAAAATTTGAAAAATTGTTGCAAATTTGCTAATTTACTATAATGAAAATTGGTGTCATTGAATTAGGCCAGACAGTTGAATATCTCGCATTTGACTGGACTGACAGAGAAAGGGCCAATATGCTTTAGACTTACTTTACCCAAAATGTGGAACATAAAAAATTCAACAAGAAAAACAATCAGTTCAATTGAAAATGCAAGGCAAATATTTGGTCATCCACTCATGGCGTGGAACTAACTATAACCAAAATAATATGGTAATCAATAACATCAATTTTATCAGAAATCCGTCTGATTTTCCAATCTCATAAAATATATTTGTTTATCCTGCATTGTTCTTTCGAACAGGTTGTCCCACCCTACGCAACTGGTTTGACGAGGATTTTATCAGATATTTTCCCGGGAGTTGCATTTCTCGTAACCCTGCTATAGCTGATTGGAATCCAGCATTAAAATCGATGGCTACTTCGTTTTGAATCTGCTCCGTAATGTAATCGTTGTATCTGTATGGTAATGAAGAATGAAAGAATATTAACAGTTGTGTCGTCAATCATTATCTGTAAAACCTATTTCGATTAAACACCTGAGAAATCGTATTAATAACAAATGTATCTTGTGGAAATTTTGGGTTGCTATAAATATATAAAAAAAACTAACTGTGAAGGATTAAAAGGTTGTTGTTCATTCTGCTAATATTCCGTAAGCCAAGTATATACTCAGTTCTAACCAAAATATTTTCATCAAATAAGTTAATTGTACTCACTTTCCTTGCTGATCAGGTCCACCGACCAAGGCTCCATACAATGTATGTGGACTGTCAGCTGATATACGTAAACGAGAAGCATCACACTTAGCGGGTGGATCAAGACATGAACTGAAAATTAAGGTATTATATTTGTTAGTTATTCATCACTAATAAGCAGGAATATAACTCTCAGTAGTAGGTTCCTGACAGTACAGAAGAATACCTCCGAGTACAGTAATACTACGAGTTACACAACTAGCAAGGATTTAAAAAACGAAGCGTTGTGAAACAATAAATGAACCACCGTACTGCGTAATACACTGACTTCTTAAAAATGTAATATTATGGTACCTAAGTTAATTATGCCTATTATACGTCAACCCCCACCATGCACCTTAGAATAATTTGCAATATCACGTCTCGACTAATATTATATTTAAATCTAATATATCCCCAAGCTATAGACTCCCTAAATACAAGCCGGGTTCTTGTTATCATTGGGGAATGCAAGAAATATCTTACAAACAATAAAGTCATTTACCTTGCCATATGATGAGGACGTTTCGGGTAATTCTTACCGAATCCGACAACGTAACTACGTTCACCGTCACCCAGAAGCAAATGAAGTTGTTCCTCTGCAAATGATGCTGCTATTGATCCGAACGGAAAGCGTTTATATATCATTGCTGTCTGCAGTGCCAAAAACGCAGAGTTTGCTATAAAATTTTAATAAAAAATACTTTTGAATAAAACAAAGTAGTCTTTTATGAAGTTTGTTTGCCGATTTTCTGGTCACACATAATCGAATATAGTTCTATTAGCGCCTAAATCCGATGCCGACTTGACTTTCCCATTGTCATGACGCATTCTGTAGTTGTCTTCCAAATAGGAATTGGGACATTTATCCATTCTCATAAGATAAACTAATACTTCTCAAGAGTTTGAAAATAGTAATGAGAATGTATTTTAACAAAATTACCCGTGTGCATGTTTGTTCCCTTTTCATGTAACCAAAGCTGTTTGCTCGGTGTTCGCGTTCCATTCTTCGCCAGTTTGATTATCAATTTTCTAGACTCTATCAAATAATCCTTCTTTTTCGTGAATTTGGCTAACAATATCTGAAAATTCAATAATTTCCAATTAATTCAGTAAATAAATGGAATTAACGATTTTCTGAATGTTATGATTTTTCAATAGTTGAAAATTTACATAAACGTCCTTCGCTATTAAAAAAGATCGTTAGACACATTCATTCGGCAAAAGTATGAATTTGCATGTATGAAAGTATGAAAATACAGAAACTAAATTAATATAAATATGCATTGCATTATGCATTAATCTAACTGGCTTATCTTCAGCCAGCAAACTTGGAGCTGAGTATACTTCCACAAGACTTTCACAATTTGGTTATTTTAATAGGACTTCAATATGCAAAATATTATCGACAAAACATACCGGCAATGCGTTTGTTTTATCTTCCCAGTAGAACAGGTTTACAGGACTTGTGGTGATTTTCTTGTACATAGCTTCTGCTCTTTCAAAATATGCTTTATTTCCTGTAGCTTTACCCATCCAAAGCATTGCCCACACCTGAAATGAGCAGGAAATTTTAAGTTAATATAAAAATATTCGCAAAAATTAAATGCCGCTGTGCCCGCTGAAGAGTTTGAGTTTATTTTTACTTTGTATCATAATAATAACAAATTTTCTGATTTTCAGCCACATTCGTTGTTTTTTGGTAAAAATGTCATCAAGATAGTAATAAATATAGCCTGCATTGGGTTTATTGGCCGCGTGAAAAATAGAATAGATTACTTGAGGAAACCGAGTCAAATTTATTATTTAGCGATCTCGATCGATAAGTATGTTGATAGGTATTTGTCTTTCTGTTTGTCTGTTAGACACTTTCGTATGCTACGCGATATCTCACGAAAGCGAGGTTAAATCTGCTCCAAATTTTGCATGTGCATCCATCATATCTCGGACCAGAAGCCTCTTGATTTTGGATGAATTATGTGGTATAATTAGCAAGATATTATTTAATAAGTGATGGGACACGCGGTGTCGCTATTGAGTCAGAGCGATTGAACATGCGGAAGTTCGATAAGTCGGCGGTCTCCGATCGCTACCTAGTTATTAACTGTGATATAATTTGAGTAACCACAGCATTTCTATCTGTTATGTTTAGCTATGATCGATCTACCAAATACGTTGAATTGTAATGTCCTATTTAGTAATATAAATAATATATACTAAATAATTAATTTACCAAATCATCCAAAGTGTCAGATGTCGTATGATATCTGTTCGCAGTTGAGGGAATGACTTGACTATATTTGCCTGGATATTTCTGTGCAAAACTGTACAATTGCCTGGCGTGGAGCAAACATTCTTGAGAAAACTTGGAATCTGTTGAACAAAAATTCCGGAGTTAAATTCTGACAAGTCGTTTTGTGCGAGACAGAATAAGATAACATCATGCCATTAACGATATCTCCTTCCAGCTCATATTACCATTAAATCAACTAAATTCCGAAAGAACTTCCTGAATTACTTATGTGATTATATTTAACAACAACCAACTCTCGGCTTGTCTTATATGATTTGTCCATTTCTTTAATCCAGTGGAATTAATTAAGTGAAATTTTCTAACAGTTTGTTTCCCGATTTTTCGCAAGACCGGGGTAAAACAACAAAAGTTTAAGATAGGATTTATCCAGCTTTATTATGAACGTAAAAGGCATGGAGAAAATGAAATTTAAATATTAACACTCCATGGCAAAGTTATGCGAGTTCATTCCCCTAAATCCATCAACAATCTATGTCTTAGCAGTGATTAATTTAATTAAGTAAAACAAATAATTGATTAAAATTATTAACTATTTCAACGGGTGACATACCTGTTGACTTGAACATGAATCCTGCTGCAGCTAGAGCGGCCGCTGTTTCAGCAGCAACATCTTGGCCTGGATTTTTAGTATTTATCTTGTATATTTTTCTTCCTTCTACGTCCAGCTCTTCTGGCCTTGTCCATTTCGTTCCACTTGAATCATAGTCTCCTATCTATAGTTCAAGAAACAAATATAAATGATAGTTATTGTTGCTTGACAATGTAAGCTGCATGCTGTAATGTGTAGTCACATCTTTCTCTACATGTTAGCACATCTCTTTCATATTTATATAATCATATCATTATTCTTTCGTTGTATGGTCATTACTACTTGGTATTTTATTACTTACTTTTTCCATATTTCTAAGAAATAAAGGTTGTTAAGTCATATACCAGCTATACTGATTGTCCATATGTTGGACTTTTATTTACCGCAAATGTTTGAAACAACAATTTGTTCAGAAGTATTCTCATCTACCAGCAACATTATATATAAATTATGTACCAGAGTTTTTACACCCAAGGTGAGGTAACTGAGTACTGGTGGCCCAATTCGGGTTCGAACGCAGTATAGATCAAGAGATGAAAATATATTATTACATTTTTAATTTAAACTGACCTGAACCACTAACTCATTCGCGCTTGTGTGACAGCGAATCAAATAGTTTGCGTTACTTTTAATGATTTTCACAAGATCGTCGTATTCACCAGCGGCAGTGTATGCTGATTTATAATCAATTCCTCCCCAAGCAAGCATAGTTGTTGTAAATGCAATAGCCAATGTAGACTTTTCGTAACCAGCACCTAAAGTTGATCAGAATAGTTTTTTTGTGAGCAGTGGGCCAAATTATCGAAACATAGTGATTATGATGATATAACAATGTTTTTATGTTCAGCGTTGAATAAGCAAATTGCAGTCACATCCATGGTGTCGTTGACAACTCATCAGAACACGAAATATACAGATTTAAAATGCGGGATCATCATGCGTGCTCTTGCTCTCCGGATGATCACAGAAGCTATATATATCTGATTTATATGTTTGGACTCGCTCAACCTACTTATCTTATGAATGAGAAGAGGTCTATATTCAAAATTACGCAGCTGCCAAAATTATTATACATATACGTTATTGTAATTGGATTAGGCTAGATATAATTCATTTATGTATTACTAAACATTATCGATTGTAAAAGAAGTTAATCTCAAACTTACCACTGTAAAGTCCTCCGAACAAGGCGTCCCCAGTGTTACATCCATCCTTCAGTGCAGAGTCGCCTCTCCAAGGTATTGGGAATATTTTAGGAAGTTTGCCAGATTTCTGAGCCATGTAGAAAAGTCCAGATTTATGCAGAACTTCGTTGTAATCATAGATTGATTCTGTGTAAATGAAAGGTAAAATATAGATAATGTAGATGAGGTTTTTGACAGTGTTTATAATGAAGCGAAACAAATGATGATAATATGATGATGTAAATGATGTTCTATGTCTTGTAATACGAAGCGACCAATAAGCAGGAAATTGACTTCAAATTATTGCTATCATTCTACCAAAATTCCTAATTCATTCAAAGCATCGCCAAATTCAAGTTTCAAGTATTGATATTTTTCCGCATATTTGATATATATATACAAAATTTTGCGTTTTTGTTCACGATTGAGAAACTAAACCAACAAATCTTGTAAATTTATGATAAAATTAAAGACTTGTTATGGTTACTTTTGCTTGAGCTTTTAGACCATTTTGGTCTTGTTAATCCTCCTTCTGGAAGGACACCATTAGCAGATTTTGCCAAGCATCTATTTGCGGGCCAGATATTCCCGGGACGAGGCTTGAATGCTGATCTTGGCCGAGCGGTTCGTCGGGGTGCTGCTCCAGGGCGTCTTGCTGTTCCTGGTCGTCGTGCTCCAGCTCCTGCCGTTCCGGGCCGTCTGGCTCCAGCTCCAGCCGTTCCGGGCCGTCTGGCTCCAGCTCCTGCCGCACCGGGCCGCCTGACTCCAGCTCCTGCCGCTCCTGGTCTTCTTGGAGCTGGAGTTTGCTCAGTGGCTGTCGCTCTTGAAACTGCTGGAGGTCTTGTTGGAGCGCTTGGAACCCTGGAATTAAAACAATATTTTTCAAATGTACATATAAATGCAAGTTATAAATAAGTTTCTGAATGATTCTTCATAATTGTGTGGAAATTTCACAGATGATGTAATGAAAAAAATAAAATAAAAATACATCGATACTCACTCTTTTGCTTTAGTGCCGTTTCCAAGTTTTTCTAGTACTTTTTGTCCTTGAAACATGTTTCCAACAACTTTGCCAGCGAGTATGTCGTCAGTACATTTTCCCATGAGCAACGCTCTGCCACGGGGCACATTTATGTCTTCATTGCCAACCTTTCCAATAAAGGCGACTGTCAAATCCTGCAAAATTTGCGAAAATTCAAATAGTTGACATAATATATGTGATACAAATTTTATATTGTGTATGTTGTATTTTGATTTGTATATGTTATAATATTAACCAAGTTATCAATATGAAAAATTTATACACCAATATCGCACTTACCTGATTATAATGAAGTACTGCCATATACGGCTTAGGCAAAAACGCAACGGTTTTTCTGTCGTCTGTGGCGATGAAGAAATTAACAACGTGGGTTTCAATATCAAGTATTGGTGACTCGAATTGTATTTTCACTATCCATCCATTCATCATTGGTTTCGTTAGACGAGAGAAATTTACCATTGCATTGAAGCCTCCTGGCCAAAAGCTAAAAACTGTAATATTTGATTCGTAGTATGGGCAACCATATACTGTTTTGTTAATAGTCAGTTGAGGCTTATAATTCAATCCATCATCCATCCCTTGCCATGCATCTCCATCTTTCGCCACAGCAAATTTATCATCTATCTGATCTAATTCTTTTCCCGGTACATTTGGAACTTTTTTCAATATTGCAACACTCTCGGGTGAAAACGTACCCACGGGTCTTGGCAATATGGGTCGGTTACTCAATGGTACAAGAGGACGGAAAATTGGGAGTGACGGGCGGGCTCGTATCGGTGGCCTTGCGGGGGCAAGTGGGCGGAATCCAGAGTTGGCTCCAAGTCGACCTCGTGCTGCTAATCGAGGAGGTGGACGAGTTGTGGGTCGGCGTGGGTAAGCTGGTCGTCGCGTTATTGGTTGTAATGCGCGGTAAGTTGGCATTGTGGGCCTAGTTTTGGGGGTCGTGGTTGTTGGTTTCGTGGTGGTTGTTTTTCTAGTAGTTGTGATTTCAGTTGTGGTTGGCGCAATAGTAGTAGTTGGTTCTTCTGTTGTACTTACTGCCGCTGATTTTGTTGTTGTAGGAGTTTTTATTGCTTTTCCGACTACAGGCTTAGGTCCGGTTCGTCCTTTGGCAACAGGTTTTAATCCCAATTTACCTTTTCCGGGCAAAGGTTTTTTAATAGGCTTTTTAGTTGGTACAGGTCGTCGTTTTATTGGCGGCTTTTTAACAGGTTGTTTTTTACCAAAGCCAGGCTTCTTTCTGGCGAGTAATGGTTTCTTGCGAGCCAAACCAGGCTTTTTACCTTGGATTCCAGGCTTTTTCTTACCAACAAACGGTTTCTTTTGGGCACCCGCTGGCTTCTTGACAGATAGACCCGGTTTTTTCTTGGCCATACCTGGCTTCTTTCTGGTACCCACGGGCTTCTTTGCAATTTCTCCCGGTTTCTTAATACCAGCAATAGGTTTCTTTCTAGATAAAGCTGGCCTTTTTCCCCAAACAGGTTTTTTTAGGGGTCCCCTTCTTGTAACTACCGGTTTTTTTGTAGGTGCTTTACTAGGCGTGACTGTTTTTTTAGTGACTGCTGGTTTCTCCGTGACAGAAACAGATCTCTGTGTCGATGATGTCGTTGATTTTGGCGAAGTAGGTGGTTCTGTGGTTTGTAAAATTGTTTCTGTCGTTGGTTCCTTTGTCGCAGTTGTTGTTGACTTTTGAATTGGAGTAGTTGGTTTCGTCGGAACTTCAGGTTTTTTGACAGTTTCACTAGGCTTTTGTCGGGTTAGAACTGGCTTCGTAGTGCCGGTAGGCTTTTTAGGAGCCACACCTGGTCGTCTTCTAGTTCCCAATGGTTTCCTTCTGCGTAAATTGGGTCTCTTTCCTGTGAGAGGCTTTTTCAGTGGCCCTCGTTTTGGAGCGGTTGGCTTTTTTGCAGGAGCTTGTCTCGGAATGGTTGGTTTTTTGGTTTCAGTTGGTATCTTTGTCGCCACAATAGGAATAGTGGTTGCAACGGTTGTTTTTTTCAATTCTTTTGTGGTTGTGCTAGGCTGAATTGTTGATACGGTTGCTTTTGTTGTAGTGGGAGACAATTTTGGCGACGTAGGTGGTTCTGTGGTCTGTATAATTATTTCTTTTGTTGGTTCCTTTGTCGCAGTGGCTGTTGTTACTGGCTTTTCAATCACAGAAGTTGGTTTTATCAGAACGTTAGGTGTTTTGGCAGTTTCACCAGGCTTTTGTTTTACTGGGGTTGGCCTATTTATAGTTCCGATGGGCTTCTTGGGAGCTACGCCTGGTCGCCTTCTAGCTCCTAATGGTTTCCTTCTGCGTAAATTAGGTCTTTTCCCTGTAACAGGCTTTTTCAGAGGCCCTCTCGTTGGAGCGGTTGGCTTTTTTGCAGGTGCTTTAGACGGAGTGGCTGGCTTTTTGGGAGCCACGCCTGGTTTTCGTCTGGATCCAGTAGGTTTCCTTCGTAATGTAGGTTTCTTGCCAGCGCCGGGTTTTCTCAATGGTTTCCTTGGTAATAATGGTTTTTTTGTTGGCTTTTCTGTTGGTTTTCTAGGTTTTTCAACCGGAGAAATGGGTTTCTTCGATGGAATTTTTGGGGGTTTGCTCGGTGTAATTGGTTTCTTAGGTGATGGTTTTTTAGACACGACAAATGGCTTTATAATTGACACTGGAGTCGGCTTCTTGGTTGGAGAAACCGGCGTCTCGGGTTTCTTCGATGGACTTTTTGGGGGTTTGCTTGGTGTAATTGGTTTCTTAGGTGATGGTTTTTTAGACGCGACAAATGGCTTTTTAGTTGACACTGGAGTCGGCTTCATGGTTGGAGAAACCGGCGTCTCGGGTTTTTTCGATGGAATTTTTGGGGGTTTGCTCGGTGTAATTGGTTTCTTAGGTGATGGTTTTTTAGACACGACAAATGGCTTTTTAGTTGACCCTGGAGTCGGCTTCTTGGTTGGAGAAACCGGCGTCTCGGGTTTCTTCGATGGAATTTTTGGGGGTTTGCTTGGTGTAATTGGTTTCTTAGGTGATGGTTTTTTAGACGCGACAAATGGCTTTTTAGTTGACACTGGAGTCGGCTTCATGGTTGGAGAAACCGGCGTCTCGGGTTTCTTCGATGGAATTTTTGGGGGTTTGCTTGGTGTAATTGGTTTCTTAGGTGATGGTTTTTTAGACACGACAAATGGATTTTTAGTTGACACTGGAGTCGGCTTCTTGGTTGGAGAAACCGGCTTCTTGGGTTTCTTCGATGGAATTTTTGGGGGTTTGCTTGGTGTAATTGGTTTCTTAGGTGATGGTTTTTTAGACACGACAAATGGCTTTTCAGTTGACACTGGAGTCGGCTTCATGGTTGGAGAAACCGGCGTCTCGGGTTTCTTCGATGGAATTTTTGGGGGTTTGCTTGGTGTAATTGGTTTCTTAGGTGATGGTTTTTTAGACACGAAAAATGGCTTTTTAGTTGACACTGGAGTCGGCTTCATGGTTGGAGAAACCGGCGTCTCGGGTTTCTTCGATGGAATTTTTGGGGGTTTGCTTGGTGTAATTGGTTTCTTAGGTGATGGTTTTTTAGACACGACGAATGGCTTTTTAGTTGACACTGAAGTCGGCTTCTTGGTTGGAGAAACCGGCTTCTTGGATAGCGTAACTTTTGGCGACGTAACAGGCAATCCAGTCGTTAGTAGTGTAGTCGGCGTAACAGTTTCTTTAGTTGATGAAATTGATTTTGCTGTCGTAGTTATTGTTTTTGTAGTTACAGGCCTTTCAGTTGACGTCGACGATGATGCTTCAGGTAAAATGCTTGGTTTTATCGTCGAGTCCAGTTCTTTTGTTGACAAAATTGGTGGACTGGTTGATAATGTTGGTTTCACAGTTGTCTCCTCAGTCGAGGTGAGCTGATGTGTGGTTGTTGTAGTTTTCTGAGTTTCTTCAGTAGATTTCGTCGTGTACGCAGTGGACGGTTCGGTTGCAGCTGCTGGTTCCGCTGTGGTGGTGCTTGGGTAAGTTTTGAAAATTGATGTTCCTTCAGATTGACCCGTTGTTGACGTATCTGAAATTAAAATAATTTCTGTGCTAGGTATAACCGGTCCTTTGGAAATCAAATCCGTCTCATTTGGAGCAGCAGTTGAATCAAATGTTTTTTCCACTGTGACGGTGCTTGTGACAGTTACATTTTCTCGTGTAGAAATTGAAACGGGATTGGTAGTTCCCTCAGTTTGACCCGATGTTGACGCATCTGAAACTAAAATTATTTCTGTAGCGGGTGTAACCGGACCTTTAGAAATCAAATCCGTCTCATTTGGAGCAGCAGTTGGATCGAATGTTTGTTCCACTGTGACAGTAATTGGGTCAGTTATATTTACTAGTGTAGAAATTGAAACGGGATTGGTGGTTCCTTCAGTTTGATCCGTTGTTGACGTATCTATATCTAAAATTATTTCTGTGGCGGGTGTAACCGGTCCTTCAGAAATTGAATCTGTCTCATTTGGAGCAGCAGTTGGATCAAATGTTTGTTCTACTGTGGTGGAGTCTGGATCAGTTCCATTTAGTATTGTATAAATCGAAATGGGTTTAGTAGGTCCTTCGGTTTGACTCGTTGTTGATATGTCTGAAACTATTATAGTTTCTGTCGTGGGTGTAACTGTCTCATTTGGAGCAGCAGTTGACTCAAATGTTTGTTCTACTGTGGTGGAGTCTGGATCAGTTCCATTTAGTATTGTATAAATCGAAATGGGTTTAGTAGGTCCTTCGGTTTGACTCGTTGTTGATATGTCTGAAACTATTATAGTTTCTGTCGTGGGTGTAACTGGTACTTCAGAAATAGAGTCCGTCTTATTTGACGCGGCAGTGGGATCTGGTTGATACGAAATAGTTGTTATGATTGTCTCTGTTGCGGATATATTTAGTTCCTTTATAAGTTCATTTGTAATGGTTTCAATTTGTTGAGTTGATTCCGTCGTAGATATATTCAGTTCCAGAGATGTTGGAACCGACAATTCAATCTCTTCTATCGGTTTTGTTGTGCTTGTATTTACAGAAACCAATGTCTTTGTACTAGATGTCACCATTATTGAAGTTTCAAATTCTTCAGAAATAGGAACTGATTTTGTTGATTCTACCATCGATTTAGAAGTGACCATATCACGTTCTTCAACCATTGTCGACGTTTCATCAATATTCATTACTGGTTTTGTTGTTGAGATATTTCCAGAAATTAAAACCATTTCTGCCGTTTGAGTTGCTATCTCTATTCCTGACGTGACTGGATCTTCGATAGTAGACAATGTGCCACTGATCTCCAAAGTGGAGTCTGTTGAGGATATGTTCAATTTGATCGAAACTGGTTCTGTACTTTCGATAAAGGATTCCGTTGTGGTGGCGTTTGGATCAATAAAAACTGTCTCATTAGGTTTTGCGCTTGGCTCTACTGTATATACCTCTGATACTCCCGAAACTGGATCTGTACTTGCGTCGACAATAGGTTCCGATGAAGTTGTGTTTGGATCAATAAAAACTGTCTCATTAGCTTTTGCGCTCGATTCTGTTATGTATTCCACCGATTCTCTAGTAACTGAAACTATTGTCGCCGTTTCTTTTGTAAGTTCGACAGGCTCTTTAAACGCAGAAGTCGGTGCTTCGGTTTCATCTATTAGAATTGTTGTAGTTGTATTTTGTCTTTCAGAGAAATATGTTGGCTTGTCAGTTATCATACTTGCTCCTGTCGCTGATGCATTTACCGTTTCAGGCATAGTTACAGGATCCTCGATGTCTTCAGTCGTTTTAGCTGGAGTCGTGCTTTCAAGTATAAAGACTGGAGTTGCTGTGTCTCTGGTTTGTTCTGTTGTGAATGCATCTGTTATTTCAAAAGTTGCGTTAGGTTTTCTGGATTCTACGGATGGTTCCGTCACAAATGAATCTGGTGCTTCAGAAATTAAACTACGATTTTCTGTTTCCACATACCGATTCGTTGTTAAAGTAATTGGTACTTCGGAACTAGAAACTATCACAGTTGATTTTGTCGTAGGTATATTTGGTGTTTGTGGAATTGAATCAACTTTTGCTGTTGTTATCGTTGATTGTTCTATAACACCAGTCGTTAAAACTGGTTTATCTGTTTCCTCAGACACTGCGACGGGTTTTGTAGTCGTTGTTGTAGGTTCTTTAGAAGTCAAAATCGATTCTCCTTTTTCTGTGGGTGATGTATCAGGTTCTTCAGACAAAAATAGCGGTATCTCAATTTCTGTTGGTGTTAGAGGTGATGATGAGATTGTCGATGATACTGTTGGTATAGCCGATTCATCGGTTGGCATAATTGGTATTTTCCGCGTACTTGGTGTTGATCTTCTTGGAGGTGGAGTTTGTTCTGTTGTCGAAGGAGAGAGTATTGTAGTTGTTGAACTAACAAAAGTTGTAGTTGTACTGTCTTCTTCGTTTGAGAACATGCTCAAATCGGTGTCATGGGAATCTGAAAATTACATATTTCACATTGATATATACTAGATTATTCTTGCTACATGTGGGCCTACTAAATGCATCAATCAAATACATTTTTTGCTGCATATCGACTGAATCCTCTATCTTTGTTTCCTATCATTAAAATAGTCTGAAATAGCCTGATATAATTATTTCACATTTGGTTGCGAATTCACCACTATTAAAATATTTTATGATAAAATTCCGTGTCTCCAAAATGTCGTGTCCCACTTGTCCCACGTGTCCCACGTGTCCCACGTGTCCCACTTGTACCACTTGTATCACGTGTACCACGCGTCCCACTTGTACCACGTTTCCCACTTGACACATGGGACAAGTGGTACAGTGGGACACGTGGGACAAGTAGGACACGCAGTACAAGTGGGACACGACATTTTGGAGACACCCTGATAAAATGATGTCAAACGTGCAACGAATATTACCTGATAAAGTTTCTTGTTCTGAATTGAGATTATCCACGAGTACCTTCTGTGCATCAGCACCTTTCAAATTTGGATATCTTCTGCTGATAGATGTCGTCCCTCCCCCTTCAGCAGATTTCAATCTTATAATTTTCCGCGGTGCCGTTTTCATTTTACCTCCAGAGTTCTTTTTTCCTCGCTTTGTTTTTCTCCTATTTGCGATTCGTTTCTTTCCAGTCTTTGCTTTGGCTACTGGCTTCTTTTTGGATGTAGCCTTGTTGGCTATTGTATCAGTGAACGGATTTTTAATATTGGAAATTGCAGATTGTGGTGTTGATGCCAATATTATTTCATCAGTAGAAGTCGTTGATGTAGTTGTTGGTTCAGGAACACACGATACTGATTTGAACGGATACCACAGTCCTGTTGTGGTTTGGCAAACTTTAAACTTCGGTCCGCCGTTGAGTAAAAATCCTTTTTTACATGAGGTAACACATCGCATTTTATCAGGAGAACATGAGACGGCTCCATTATCCGGCTTACTCATCTTTTTACATCCAGATCGCAATATCGTTTCGCCTTCATAAGTACCTGAAACGTAGTTATACGTAAATTAACAGCTATTACATTACATGTTATCGAATATTGAACAAGAGACATGAGATTATAGTTTAGTGAAAATACATTCATTAACATCACATTGTATAAACTTGTATACTGTAAAACTCGGCAAAACCAATCAACCTACCTTCCAGAACACTTTTAAAAAGTTTCAGATTCCTTTTTGAAGAGCCGACAGGGTTATAGCGGTTGACGAATCGTCGGGGGCGACCCCGTATTCTAGGTGCTGTACTTGGAGACAAGAAAAATACATATTTCTTGCCAAACTTGGGTTTTAGACACGAAGACGCAGAACCGAAGTCGCCAACTCTGTTTTTGAAAATAAGAAAAATATAATTAAACCTATGGTTGAAAATTTTTATTGCATTTGAACAAATATTAAATTTTGCGTGATGAAAATTTTGTATGCCATTTCTGTCGATCCATTGAGAAATTCCGTAAAATATTTTAGACCAACAGAAATATTTCTGGATATAGCATTCTATATATAATTTCGGTAAATCATGAATAAATCATGTCTTAAAGTATATACAAGTGTAAACAAAAAAGATTGGTTTCAAATATAAATATCATACATTAACCTATCAAATATTTTTCTATACTATATAGATTTATAAAACTCACACGAAAGAATTGCCCAATTTGAGCTTCCCTGCTTTTGTAGAAAAAATCGTAGTGACTCGAAACGTAGCACTAAATTTTGGTTTCTTCTTAACAACATTTCTTGCCAAAACCCCTTCTACAACAATGTCAGATCTAAAAATGTTTAAAGAAAAATGTGTTAACACAACGTCAACAATGCAAATTGTAACGACAAATATATAAAACGCAAATAATCACGAAAAAAAAAAGACAACGTAAAACTCATTTTTAACAATAGTCACTAGGCGTTTGTCGATCAATTGGAGCATTGTAAATGCATGCTAGTTGGCGATAAACTCACTACACTTTATGTGCAAACGTTTGAGCTAGAATAAATCAAATCTAAGTCGATTGGATGATATTGGGAAAAATTTACATTATGGAGCGGTCAAAAGTAAGTTGATCATTCCTGTCGATACTTTCGATATAACATTTATCGACTTTGGTGAGCACGAATCGTATTACCTATTGTATAATGTTCAGTTTATACAAAAATAGCATTAAATGGGATAAGCTGAAACTCAACACAAGATCAGATAAAGAAAAATGGTCAACGACTGGAAGACTGACTTCTCTAATTCCAGTTTAACGTTGGTTTTGGTCTATAGATTAACACGAAACTAACGGTTTCCAAATACTTGATGCACCAACCAAAATCAATCCATGATTTTATTAAATACTTTACTAATTTATGATTGTGAATAAAACGGCCCATTCAAAAACCGTTTCAAAAAATGTAGAAATCGTTTATTCGGCTGAATGTGGAAGAAATTAGTCGAAGATGTAAATTGTTTTCAAGTAAAAGCCGTAAACGCGCCATCTATCGTTAAACAATTTTAAGTTTTCCCAAAGACTCGTTTGATTGAATGCATAATTGACTTTGCTATTTCAGTTTGGCTGTGAATTATATGATATAAAACCTATCAAGTGTTGGTTTAAATAAATTATATTATATCAGCTTTGTCGGAAATCTAAGCTATAGACTTTGCTCTACGATATAGTTCACAATCCTAGTTTATGGCCTGGAGCAATGCAATGAAACGCATCGCATTTACGTACAGTAAAGTGAGATATAAACACACTTGACTTCAAAACTGGTTATATCACTTTAAGCAAGCATAAATGACTACGATATATTTGTAAGTAAAGTCGAATGAAACCCCTGGAGTGCTAGCAGAGGAATATAGGAATTGCAACAACGTCGTTGTTTCCTTTATCGGGGAAATACTGTTAAGACAAACACGAATTGTAATGAATATAAATATAGAAAGACTAATTAAATTTCGACTTTAATTATGTCATACGATTCATAATTATATACCATTTAAAATTGCGTTGTTAACCTTAGCACCGAAAGTGTCCCCATTTAACCTTAGGTTGATTTAGATTTAGATGAAAGAAAACAAGATTGATAAAAATAGAAAATTGAACTCGAACTTTGAATATTGAAAAGGAAATGATTGATTACACAACATTTTATTCACTTGATTAAGGCATTCTATCCCATTTTAAAACTATAAATAAAATTAACTATAATTTGAATGTATTCAAAATCTATACATTGAAAAAAATGGTTTAGAAATGACACACTTTTGCAAAATGCACAATCAATTATTTTTTTAATACAATATTTATTCACGTCTTTTGCTCAGAACAAAGCCCTCATACAAGCAGCACTAATATAGAACGAATTGTGAGAAGCTACTATTGGTTGGTTGCTTCTGATTGGTCGCTGCTTCTACAGAGTCTTGTTCGGAGAGGAAGAGTGAAACGACTCACAAAAAAAGGGCTCAACAAAATCGATCGATCATTTTTACAAAAATCGTAATTTATTTTAAATTGTGAAAATTTGAGGTTATGTAACTATCATAATCAAGCTATTGAGACTAGCATAAATTGTATAACTTAATTGAAAATATTAAATTATTTGTCACATATATTTTCGAAAATATCCTGTATAAATAAATATCAACTTCAAAAACAGGATGCTGATAATTCGACAGTGACATTTAACTTGATTCACGTTATTTTTATTTTAAAGCTATCATTAAAATAATTTCATATCACCAGTATTTTTATAATAGGTTCAAAAATTGGCAAGGCTTACCGTTACATCGAAACACGCCATGACCATGACCTTAATCAATAGCCAAAGCTAGTGTGTTATCTATTGTTCTATTACTATCATGGACGTGACATTTAAAATTACTTTCTACCCGCGTTCAATTAAAATATCATCATGCTTCTGCTTGTCTGTGGTTTAATATACTGAAATAGATACGATATATTTTCACAGGTTATTTAAGATGTCTAGACGTGACACAACATTGCAAGTGATTTAGGATTATTTGTTAATTCTCCCCGGTGAACCACGCAATGTGGAACGATAATATTTGACAATAACTCGATTACATAATCAAACCCACTAGTTTTAATTCAAAATGTATACAGTTTATAAGGAATATGTGAAAATTCGATTTTAGCCCAAACAATATGGTTTTCCCCCGATTGATTCTCCAGGATGGAATCATATAATTTTTTTTTTCTCAAATTTTTTATTTAGACTATGGATATGGGCACGAACAATTCTATTATATTCAAGAATCCATAATAGTATGAATGACTGGTTTCAATTCTCTGTCACAATATTACATTTTTTACATTTCTGCCGATTTTGGGTCTACTCTAGAAAAAATAAGGTTTAAAAATGTTGATGATTATTTTTGGGGTGATTTATTTATCATTTACTAATATTTTATAATAAATTGTGTAAGAAATAGCAAGCATTTTGCCAGACTCACCAGAATTGAAAACTTTTATGTATTGATATATAATTATAGTAAAATTACCTAAATTGCCCTAATTATTGTTTCAATATTTGGAAATGATACAAATGATTTAAAATACCATATCCGATTTGGAAGCACTTCAATGGACGGTAGCGGAAGGCCATATTAGGGGTAATGAAACCGACAATTATTGGAGAGAATTAATATGCTGGGTTACAAATGGCATCCGATGACTAATAAGTTCGAGTAATTAAAAACCTGAGAAAACCGTTCAGAATAACCGCATTTAATTTTAAGATAGTATATTTATATGGACATGCCTTGTACCAGACTATTATTTAGTTTGTGTCGTTTAAGTTGTCAAGACTAAATAATATTGTACATAGCATTACCATAAGGTTAATCATAGTGTTTTCATATAAATAACTTCAATATTACTAAAAGCCCGGAGGTGATTTTTGACGCTCAGTGCATAACAAAAGTAAATGACTTGACTTGAACTGAGAGTCTCAACAATCACTGAAAAGGGTGAAACGTGTGTATATGCTCTGTTGGTGGGAAATATGAGGATCAAGAGAGAGAGTTTTTGTCCCCTAAATTATCCACCTCCCTAGCTTCTTCTTCTGTCTGGAATATGTTTTTGCTCTATTCATTAAAAAATGGCATATAGTTATAACCGTACTTCCAATAGAAAATGCGGTTATACGAAAAATAACTCAATGAGCATTTTTAGCAATTGTAAAAGTACAAGTCAAAAATATTGCATCATGACTTGTTCATAATTATCAATGATTTATTCAATGGATGATTTATTGAAAGTTTAACCGATAAATTGTGTATCTATGTGCTAAACCGTGAATATTTTGGCCCTTTCAATCAAATTAGTAGCACCCTGTTTATGATCATTTATTTTTTGATTGTCGGGACACCTTATGTTCGTGCGATGATTTATCTAGTGATTAGCCAACTCCCGATTCCCACACAGGATGTAACGAATTCAATAGCAAAGACTGCTAATCTTATTATCTTAGTACATTTTTAACTTGAGTATATCATTTTACATGAAAGCTGTATTATTTCGGTTATTTCAAGTTTGTGCATTGTTTAAAAATCGTCAAAGGCCAAAGCCGCCTATAGAAAGATTTAAAAAAAAAAGGAGAAACTTTTTAGGGTATCTTTAATTTCAAAATACTTAGCGTTTGGAAGCATTTGCCCTACCATTTAAAAAGATAAGTGGTTTCGGTCTACAAACAACATAAATTTAGTGAATGCATCCACTTTGTACCTAGTAAGTAGAATCTATTGAAAATTTTAGGTAACATGTTTTAGATGGCTTCATTGTCAACATCTGTTGTTTGGACGTCGCATATCTCAGGTTGATTTGTTTATATTTAATACAAACTGATGAAGAATATTGTAATGTGATATACGTTCGTATTATGTTTGAATTTTCGATTTGCTTTACATTTTTAGAAGTGTGCCAATGATCGTTGCCACACGTCTGGCTACGAGTCACTGTATAAGTCTTCACTTTCAAATTTGGCTTGAATTATAATAAAACTCCTATTAATTTAACAAATTTTGATTACAAAACGGATCATCGAAACCGGTACTACGTCTTTCATTTCGTTCGACAATTTGAATATCTTCCAATTATAGATAATAACTTTAATTCGTCTTTTTGTTTGTTTTCTTCAGTGAATGGCTAATTAGAATCTGATCAGCGTTGCAATAAAACAAAACATGGTAAATAATCGTGACAACAAAATTTCCGCCGGTTGCCAAACGGAAGTGCTCATTTCTTTATAATAAAATATTAGTTGAAAATTGACATAACTAATGACCAACATTTATTACTTGTCCAACTCATCTAGCATGGCGTTAAATCATTTATACTTGGCTGTTAGCACGCAAAATTATCGCAATCATTATAACATTGTTTTATTTTACAAACATGTGCATGTAACAAATTACATTCAAAAGATTGTTGTGCTAAAATCAATAATGTATAGGTGTAAGATGTTTTTTACAAGATGGCGTAAAAACCACATTAAATAACCTTTACTATATCCTAGCATTGTATTCGTTTACAGCGTCTACTAAACCTTTAAAATTAGACTTGGAACTGTCACCGCCCGACGCATGGTGAATAACACGAGAAAGTATAGCATAATTCTCTTGTTACATTGCAGACCACGATGAGGATTAGTGGATAATTATATATACAGAGCAACAACCAAGAAAATAAAATCCTGCAGTTGACGACTGTCCTTCGTTGTTCCCACGGTTTTGGCGTCTAATGAGTTTATAATTGAGATTTTTCAAACAACGAGCCTCGAATGAATTTTTCTATACCCGCCAAACCAGTAGTTCTTATTAAACACGGTAGTGGATCTATTATAATGTATGAGACAAATATAATGACGTACCTCAGCGCAAAATCATCAAAGTTGACATCTTTTTCAGGAGTTACGCATGCATCAGTCTTCCTGCTCAATGTGACAAATGTCAGTGTCACTAGAGCCACCCATCGAATCCACATACTCCTGATGTGGTCCTTGTCCCGATGTGATGTACTGGGTATTCCCCAAAAATGTTAAGATGCGATTTTCTTCTTCAATAGTTAGTGCGATTTATTTTGACGAAATAGTTAGCCTACATTGGGTAAATGGCTTGTGATTTTATCCTAATTACAGGCTAATCACTGCCTTTACTATTTGTACAGGTGTGGCGGCTACTTTATATCTAAAAGACGTGTGAAAAAAAATACAAAAAGTCAAATGGAATGACTGAGCTTCATAAAGGTCATTGAATTCAGAAGGTTGCAAGACAATGACATTTAAATACACAACATGAGTTCTCAAACACATTAATTAAACGACAAACTGTTCTCAATTTTTGCCCTATCGACGGGAAAACGCAAAAAGAACTCATTCATTGAGGTATTACACGGATCGGGCGGCTGTCAACTCGCACTGTGTTATTAGATAACATAAATGCATTGCTACTTCATGATTGCAGCAGGTACATACATCATATACATATTGGCGTGCAATTTTATTCAAATAGATAATTTCTTCGAGAGAAAAAAAAAATAAAAAATATTTATGCCAAAAATTAGCAAAATCGGTAATCAATAAATAAGTCAGGTCACATTTTGCAAATAGTGAGGCCAAATTTCTATCCGTCAACTGTGACACTGTCTGGCGTTGAATTCGGTATTTTTATGTAGTATTGATAACGCATACATTGAAAATACCACGTACGGTTGGTTAATACTTTACGTTGAAAACAATTTACTTGAAATAATTCCAACGTAAAACTTTCTAACTCAAAATAAAGAGATAAAAAACGCATCAATAATTATACTTTTGATATGTTTCTGGAACATTAAAATTATTTATGAAGCAAAAATACGCTACGATTTTAAAATTATATTTCTAATATATTTGTGAAATCCCCATACCGTATTACAAATAAAAATTTCCACAAATTGTAAAATAACCTGACGGTATTCCAATATTTATTTAATGTACCATATTATGAATAACTTTGCTTCATTTGAATTTGACAGAAGTTTATTATTTCGTTGTACAAATTAAGATAGATTTTTCTTTTTATCAATTCTAAACTATAATGGAAGAACAATCTTCCTACTAAATCTATAGTCAAATACTCAGTATTGGAATTAAAAACTGCTCAAAACAGTTTCCGAAAGAGTTTCAGCGGTATACTATGGAATTTTAAGCCGTACTATATCATGCGATCAAAATAACGCATGTATTACAAAACTGCGCTTAATAATGTCTACAAAATTTTATAAATTACAGGATATTTGTAGTTTTTTTCTTTTTTTACAGAATCCAAAAACGTTTTACAATACGCCAATCTACTTTTTTACCTAACTTCAAACGCTCTCTCAAACAATCAAACTGAATATTGTTCCGAAGGTTCCTGTTCGTTCACTTTTTTATAAAAATATAACAACATGTTTCGTCATATAAACACGAGGTTCAAAGTAAGTTCTAACGATAGAAAACCGGCTTTATAGGTTTAGCTACGTTGGTCGATTACCGCAGCAGTCATTTTCATTATTTGCCCCAAGCAATGCGTAAAGCAATGTTCAAATAACGCTGCATAAATATATGTACTTTAATATTAAAATTGACCTTGTAGTTCACTAAGCCTATTTGTTAATATAAATTGATATTAGGTTAAACGTACTAATTTAGATGGCGACTATTTGTCATCATCATACAGATTTGAATTCGTGATCAATTATGTACAGGCAAAATTGTATTCAATTTTATATTAGATTGAAAAACAAACTTGGTGGAAAGATTATGTTGTACTGGTAATTTCCCCTAATAAATGCAGTGTGTAACTATATGCGAATTATATATAGTAGTCCAATAAATTCTCAATATACAACTAAACTATTCAATATATAACTCTGAAAGATGCATCGATGCTCGTTTCATATGAAATTTCACAAAAACGAAAACTATATAAATATCAAATTTTATACCAATATAACGATATTACTAATAAAAATAAAATACAACATTTTGATACATACACAATTGGCATTGTTAGTTAAAATTTGCCAAGCCTGTCTGGAATATTTTATTTATACCTTTCTCAGTCTAAACGACCTGTTGTAAACTCGATCCAATCTCTTAAACAGCATACCCTGGAATATTCTGATAGATATCACTGATCTTTATTCCAAATTCAACATTTTTAAAATGATTAATAGTTTTCCCTTAATATAAAAAGCATTAAATAAAACACATGATTTGAATTTTTCTCTTTTATTCATTTTTTTCAGAGTCGAATCGAAGATAAAAACACGAAGTCTATAAAAGCCCACGATTGTCTTATCCTTGCTGATTTTAAGACAAGGTTCGTGCCAAAATGTTTTAAAACTAGAAAAATAACTAAAGTATCATATTACTACAGTCTATGTAAGTTTATAACAGAATTATCTCATGCATACTTCTATATCGCAGAATGGAACCATGCCGTAAACTCATATAGCTTTCAAATTGTCTAAACCTAATGGTTATAAGAATCCGAGAATAACTGATTTATACCTTTCTCTTCGTTTTCGAAATCGTTTTACAGTCAAAGATTTCAGCCTGCTGATTAATCCTTAGGACGCTTTCCTGGTCTACACACAATATCACACATCTCGTCAAGCCAATATTGAATAAAACGGCGAATTCTACGCTATATTTGGGGTCCTTGCGTCATGTCGTAGTTTTTAGATTCAGATAATTGTGACGTTTCATTGCTTTCCAGTGGCTTCGTAACTTCCATATTTGAATTAGACGACGCGATATCGCTTTGAGCTATTTGTTTTTAATGGTATACGCTTTTGGCACGAGTTCATTTCTTCCTTGCCAACATAATATTTCATTTTAAAATATCGGATAAAAGCTGTGTTTCATCAGTGTTTTTATCAGGAAATTACCAGAAATTAATTGAATCAAAATTGATATGCAATACCGCTATATCACAATTAATAAAAATTTCTGGAAATCACCATCTAAATAATTGCATTTGAACGTGTAGCATCGATGCTTTGAACAGGCTGTTGTCTGCCAAGAGATTATTGTTTTATAGGCAAGTTTTGACTCCTGTACAAAAATCCCAATAGTAGGCAAATTGAATATACCTTACAATTGGATTTAGGGTAACTGTTTCCACTAAGTAAAACTACATTACTCGGTACACAAAGATTCAGAATAAATGTATCAGAACATTAATGCGTCAGTGAATAAAAAAAGTAGAAAGGATACAGATATACAAATTAATATGAGAACATAATAGGTTTCTGTCCTAATTTAAACAATATCAATTTTTTGAATAGCCAGACAGAACGTTGACAATATTTTTCTCGAATTTTAACTTTAAGTGTCATTTTGTTTTCAGAATTTCATTCCCTTTTTAGCACCGCTAAAATCACCATTTTGGATAAATGTAAGTTAGAGTATGGAAATCTCAAGCCTGCCCTGTCAACATCTATGTTTGTTGTTTGAAACTTACCTATTAGATCATTATGTCGGAAACGTGTCCCTATCACCAAGTCGTTTTATCTACTAAGCCGCAGAAAAAACAGAGAACATTACATGATAATGTTTTCTGTTTTTTCTACGCCCAATTCTTTTATCCTGCAACTTACTAGGTGTAAGAAAAAAACTCAGCTGTGGCTATATGAGGCGAAAAACATAAAGAACAGTATCTTCAACGATTGCTGTAACTTTTATAACACTTCTCTAACATTTGGAATATTAGGATGTATGTCTATAATACCATACTAAATATATAAGTAATCTGTCGGAATACACAACATATACTACAGTTTTATATAACGCGAATAAATCCATGACAGGAGCATGACAAATCCAATTAGTAAGGTGGGAAATGTTTTGAAATGAGAAAAATAGAATTCTAAAAGCTATATTTGAAGTCTGTTGATCCTTTAGTATCAAATATATAAAAAATATTATGAGTAATGATTTATATATCAGATTAGCATAGTATTCACCTGAATGAATTTGCCTAAACGAACTATGAAACTCTATTATTTCTATGTAACAATCACACATACTATGCGAAAAGTAAAAGAGTAAATCAATGAAAGCCCTCCTATAGAAAATCGGCCCTTATCATTTTTAAAATAGCCCGAACTTGAAATTTACCAATACATACGTCTTCTCATTTACACTTGTATAACAGCTAAGAACAAAATTTCACGTCATATAAACGATGTAAATGCGACAGTTTGCTTTGACAGTTGTGTTATCAAAGTAGTAATTATCATCCTTTGTAGGTATAATTACAATGTTTTAGTACCGCGCGCAACAAGCATGTGTGTATGAAACCTTTGGAATGTATGCCTGGAGAACCGTGTTTTCGCAGTACGATAGCGCTAAATCGAGGGAATAACCGATCATTAACACTATGTAACAAACAAACAAAATAACGTAATCCAAAGCGTGTTGGCAATATACTTTCTGATGGGAGAACGCGCAATAACTTCACGTTACCTTACTCAGAAAGGCACAATGCCGTACGCCAGGGGTGTGCAACCTGCGCCTCATAAGAAAAAATTATGCGACCCGCGGAGTGCCACTATTGAATAGTGTTCGGCCCGCCCGAAACGAGTTTTTGATTTAGTTTAACCTGGTGCGTGCGAATATTTCCAATCCATTTGCGCTGCAAAGCCTATATCAGATGTTTATGACGTTACAATGCCCTAACATTTGGCTTGAAAACTTTTGTGCCCGCTAGAACTACTAGAAGGCCTATGTTGAAAAAACGTGCAGTTTTGCCCAGTTATTTGTATCTGGCACTCATGTAATACGAGAGAATGTTACGCCATAACGTACTATTTAATTCACCTAAATTCCAGAAGTTACAATCGTACTGGATCTTCGAGTGAGGCAAATGAGCTAAAAGATGACCATTTCTGAAAATCTCCTTCACTTTTTATATATAGCCTAAAAATAGGCATAATGAATACTATATAAACCTTTCATCGTTATGCGTGAGGCAAACTCGCAATTACGTTGTCCTTTTGCAAATGTTCTCTACGAAATGATTTTTCATGCCGAATTGAGGTTAAGAGTCTGTAAGTTACCTTATGCTATAAAATATCAATAATGATGATAGATTGTCTCTTGATTACCAAATACTTATAAATCTGTTCTTATTATTCTGTAAACAAGAATATTTTTCTTAGAATCGATAACTGACGCCGTAGACAAATACCTGCAGGATATACGTAATTATCTGAGGTAGTAAATCGACGCAATTGTCATGACAAGTGCGCTAGGCGCTATGTTTTTTATGATAAACAATATCTACCGTGGTATGAATAGCTTTATAAACCGTCTTTGGCATCAATATAAAGTCACGGGTTAATTATTCGACACGAAGTGTACCCGTTTTTTATTTTGTATTTTTCTACCTCATGTGAAAATTGCTTTTCTCATTACTCATCGGACCTATTGCTTTGAATTTTTCAGGGATTGCTGTAGTCGCTAGGAGGCTATTACTTGTATTTATTCCAAAAACCCCTGCGTGTTCTGTGGGATTCGTTTTTTGTTTTCGACGTTTTGTGTAGTGACGTTAACAAAATTAAAAATTGATTCTATCGGTGCGGCGGTGCCGCGACCGCATATCAGCGAATCACGTGCTGAGCAAATTTTTTTTTTTGCGGGGGGAGGGAGGGACTATGGTTTTGACACGGAGCATTTGGTATTCCAATGTACGTTAAGACAAGAATCATGAATCACAATTGTCACAAGCAGGACTTTGGAAAGGACAGTCCGGGTACCGATACCCTGGCGCAGCAGGTACACCTAACGGATTATGGCTCAATACATGACTGAGACTGCGTATTGGAAACGGAGTGTGCAATGAATCGGTCTTCCGATTGTTGTGACATAAAATATCTTTTTTCTTCAATTTCTCGACCATTTTTTTTGAATATTTATATTTTACTATGGTAGTGTTTCGGAAAAGTTGATTTTATATTCATCATCGTGGTTGTATTACTCCGCATTTTTCTGAGCCAAGGAAATTGCGTGGATCCCCTCGTGGATTTTCGGCTGATCTATTTTGTGGTCTAAGTTTATGGTCTAGGTCCGTATGCTCTTCTAACGGTAATTTTCCAATAACGGATTCTGTATCCATGGACACGAAATAGACCTACGGGTCATTTTGTTATTATTATGTTGTTGTTGGACTCGAAATATACATATGGATCGTTCGGTATTATGTTGTTGTTAGAATTCTTTTTCTTATTGTTACAAAAAAATCGCTTATTATCATATTTTACGGACCATAATGCGCACTTTACCTCATTTTATGTCAAAAATCGGCTGTGAGCGTAATGTATGAATCAGGTAGTGCCTTATGCTTTATTGCCGACACTTAAAACCAGTACCGGTTGCGCCGTATGTATGCAGTATCGGATACACTATATTCCTATAGTCTGGTACGTCGTACGTTTCGTTTTTTGTGTGCGATCAAACCATCAAAATCATTGCGCCTCTTGTGGCGGTTCCGCTTTCGCTTAAGTTGATATCCGGCGGTCAGCTGCGGTACGGTTCCCATCTACTGCGACAGATTGCATACTCGTATTACTTCGTTTCCGCTTTCGTGCATTTGAGCATGGCTCTCTTGTTTTTTAATATCTTCATAGGAGCAACTGAAACTATGTTTGAATCTTGACATAATTTAGTTCACCTAATTAAAATATCCCCGCAACGAAGTTAACGATAACGGTACCCAAAGGTGTTACTGAATCTGTAATCTGCATCTGTACTGGCTTTCCAATTCGTGAAAATTCCTTCAATATGCTGATGTCAATACACTATCAGCTCCCTAAACCCGTGATAAATAAGCAAAAACAAAAAACATATATTCAACTGAACTGTATTGAAAACAATGTCAAATAAACAATTACATTTTTGGTGATGATATAGTCGATGAATAGCCAAATAAAAAGAAAAACAACGAGACATATATATCCGAGGTATAAGTGTTTATGTGAGAATTAAAGTATAGTATATATGATATTAGACGGAGATGAGAGTAAAATAGTATGGTCCTGTATATTTTTATTAGATTAATAAAGCGATATATATGATGAATACGGAGCAACGTGCACAAAACGTATAAAAACATTACAAGTACCAGAAAACGGGAAATATATTGATGTTCAATAACAATGAATACATACCATAGTACGTGCAAAATTTATCTAAAAACTGTCAGTGGCAAAAAGTTTCTAGTATTAGTTCTCAATATTACAATACTATGACGATTGAATATCGGAAATGAAGAAACACAATTCAAAAATGACATTGTGTTTTGTATAAATGGTTTTTTGAAAAGTAACTGCAGAACGAATCTGTTATGTTTCAAATTACCCATATTCATATTTATTTACCACTAGTGCTTCCAAACGAGATTTCATTTCAGCCATGGTACAGTTGGAAGATCTTCTTCATCAGTGACGTCATCATCTTCTCTAATATTCTTTTCATTAGATTGTTGGGATGATGATTTCGTGAAACTTTTCTGTCTTTTCGCCAGTTTTGACAGCTGACTGATCTTTTGCTGTTAAAGAAACGATCGGTGTTGCACAAGAAGAAAGTAAAATGATGAAATTCCCAAACAAGAGGTGTGGCATCGCAAATATGAGACGAGTGTCACACAATGAAAGAATGATTTCAATGAAAGAATTTCATGATTCAGTGAAATTGAAATATATACCCAAATATTACAACAACAAATAGCATCATTAGCTATATGAGGTTCTTGTAACTTGTATCTTATAATAAAACAGTAGGTATGTACTCTAAATTAAATTTATAATATAGATACGGGGTGTTGGATGTTATATCACGATCACTGCTACTAATATCGCTAATGCTCACTTCATCACTGATAATAATATATTTTAAACGAAAGGATAACTGATCATGACTCGTAGAATTTTGTATACGGCGTTGTTCCAACACAGAATAGACTATATTAGAGAGCAAGGTTCGTACCGAGTGTACTTACACAATTTCATATACCCTGGTGTGGGGCTGTGATGAGGACTTGAATGCGATAATACAATAAATATAAATGAAAGATAAAAAATTAACGCATTTTGCTCCAAACAAGGCGTGTAAAAGCACCCATTCATATGAAAAAAGATACTATTTAGGGAATGAATTTATCAAAGTTGTATGAAACGAATCGCTGCAAATGTATAAAGGATCCAGATTGAGTTTAGTAATAACATTATTTAATCTGTGTAATGTATTAAATATAATACAGTGAGAGATCAATTAGCATTATTCACCTTGGCTTTGCTGCAAGCTTTCCTGGGTAGCATCGTCCATTCGGCAATATTTGCTTCAGGTCTTTGCTCCGATTCGGAATCAATGTTATCAAAATTGATTTGCTTGATTGTGTTACTTTTAGTCGATGTTTTGGTCTTTGTTATTGGTGCTTCAGCATCTTCGCTATCCCTGACTTGATAACTTTCATCGTTTTCCGTTTTGCATTTGAAAAATGTTTTTCGTAAAGGCGATTTCACTTTTTTCGGTTCCAAAATTTGATTGTTCTTCACCCATCTTTTTCCTGATTTATGATATTTCATAGGCGATATGGGTACAACGCAATCGGTGGAGAGGTTTTTAATCAGGTTAGCGATATTATGAGTCTTGCAACCTTCTTCTCTTAAAACAAGAGGATGGGGTTTGTCGTGAAAGTTTACCTCGTCCGCATTATTCGTAATTTCTGATACCGGATACGGGCTTGAGTTGTCATCTAAAATATATTCATCCTTTATGTCAAATTTATTAGAAATTTGATTCTTTTTAGATCTTCTCCGAGGAGGTGTTAATATGGTCGACTCGAGAAGGTCATTCTTTGAAGTTTTCCCTGTGGACGTTTCAAATAAAAGGCGATCTACTTCATTAAGGTCACCTTGTAGATTCCCAATATCAACACTTTTATTACCATCGGTTTCATCACAATTTGATCCTTCGTTCACTTTATGGTTCGAATGCAATTTACTGTCACTATTATAATTCTTGCAGCTCATGGTGGTTTGATTTCTCGCTTGATTTTCTGTATTATCAATCAAAGGATTGGGAGAAAATGCGCCATGAAAATCACCAGAACCATTTTGTAAGTTAACATTTTTGGTACTTCCATCAATTGCAGTGTCGAAGTGTTCACATTGCAATCCCTCGCCCATATGCCTTACGGAGGAGTTGTTAGTCCGCAAAATATGGCCGTTCTCGTTTGAAATTGCGTTCATAGGTTTACCTTTTAGAGGTGAATTCATGTATTTTGACATCAGATTCATGTGTAAAGACGTCAAAATGTCATTTTCGTCACATTTTAATAAGATGGATGGAGAACTTTCTGAAACACAATCTATTTCACTCGATTCTTCTGTTTGACTTGTACTTGCCACAAATGGAAAGTCGTCAACATGACGAGAAGATGTGTCCTTATCACCAGAAATAAATGAACGACGCGCCCTCGAAACTTGCTTTGCCAGGAACGAACGTTTGAAATCTGAAAGAATGTTATTATCAGAATAATATGCACTTGTTATGGCGTGTGCTAACAGTGTTGCCTTTGCATGTTGAAGTTTTCTGGTTCAAACCCCAACCCCACCATCTCCCCCAGGTTGTAATATATTGGATAAACAATATGGAATCGAAAAAATTCTGGTCTTAGAAAGTAGCTTTCGACATATCAGTGCCTGCTTGTGCTGGGCCCCATTTAGAGCGAAGGCGTTGAAATATTGTATAATAAAAAAATCACCCATTTGTACTTTTGGTCTTTAACTAAGGAAATTGGTTTTATTATATTTCTAGATTTAACTCATGTGAAATTCATCATTTGCTTTTGACCATTTTCCCGGAAACCGTACTTCGAAATCGAATTTATATATTGAAAAACGAAGGTTCGTGAACGTACGAAAATTGATTTAAAATAATTTATTGTTTTTTTACTTAACCCAATTGGACGATGAGTCTAAAATAAAATATCATGTATGATAACAATATGTGTCAAAATTGATACCTCTTCGTTTACGTAGTTTCTTTACTTTGTTGTCGATAATTTCTTCAGAACTTTCGTCTTGCCGGGAACTATCGTTTTCAATAGAAGATGAAATTGTTAACATTGCTCTTCGCTTGTGGATTTTATTTCTCGAAGCTCTGGTCACAAACAAAAATATTGTCATCGTAGTTTATTGTTAAGATCATATGAATTGAAATGATTAAACTTATTTTGTTATAAATTATCCACGAAGAAATTTCGTACCCAACTAATTATCTGTGTTAAAGTGTTAGACCTTTGATCAATTATCGAAAGAAAACGATATTCCAACTTGTGATAACTATAGTCTTAAAAGCACATGAAATGTGCGAACTAATAGGCATATGTTATATTCTGGCCGTTGTTAGACCAAAGCCCACATGGATATTTGAAAAGAGATACTGTATCTTTGACACCGGCTATGTCAACTTTCGGTGAAATGATATTGGACAATTTCGATTAGTTGACTGGAGTAATTTTATTGCAAGCTGCTACTATTTTTCCGGGAACAGTGAATAATTCGAACCTGGTATTGGTACTGGGTGCGACATATTCGCGCAGTTTTCCTCCTTTCGCTAATTTCTTCCATATTGTTTTCGCTTTAGAAACTTTTCGAAGAGAATCAATGGTGGATCCAACGTTTGCCTCGGTGATCATTTCTCGTTTACGCGAACGTCTTAGAAATCCGACACCATGTCCTGCAATAATAACCTTATGATACCACTTCGTAGACGGAGCATATACAATGTTACGAAGAAATGCATTGTTCAACCAGAAAATTTTTTTTTTTTTTTATATAATCAACAAAACTATGTAATCCTAAGGATATAAACCAAGTAAATGTGAGATAACATAAAAGTTCCAAAATCGAGTCAAAATTAAAAAAGAAGCATATTGAATGTTTCAAATAAATTTAATTCATTAAAATAATACATGTAAAAGTGCGACGAAAATCGATGAAAGATCAAAACAAATGAAATCAACTATTACCTTTTGCAAAAGAAAACATGGAACTGGGAAATTTCTTTCGCCTTGATAACCAATACTTGAGACTGATTGCTGGCGGTGAATTCTCCGTGAAGTCGAATTCTTGAAAATCCTGAAAATAGTATAGATAAACATAGAAAGTATTGATGTGATAAAAAAATAAAAAGTTACTTCAAGGTATTGTGTTAGAAAAGTTCGATGTAATTTAGGAGTTTGGGTATTTCTTGCATTTCATGTCTTTCCGCATTAGGGGCAGTACTTTTCGTCTAGCGCAGAAGTCATCAACTTTTATCTTTCGTCGCCAACTTTCGTTGCGCAAATGTTTAGTGGATTGTGGACCAGTGTTAACTCTAAGGAAATCATGAGTGCGAAAGTGCTTCGCAGTCGAAAAAAAAAGTGCGAAAGTGCTTTTTCTGATTTTAACTAGTTAGGTGCCCTAGCTTTGTTTAAACTCATTTCAAACAGCATAGATACTCGAAAAAGCGCTCCTTCCGTTAATATTGTGAATTGAAGTCTTTCCGTTAACGGAGTTTCGTTTAAACTCTTGTTAAAAACAAGCGAATTCATCAAAGGACACCTGATAAGCACACTTGTCGGGAATAAAAGTTTCGTGCAATCAACCACTAGCATCAGTAACAAAGCGCACTCCCGCCTGAACAGACAAGCCTTGCAAACTTGTTTCTTCCATCTAACAGACACCGATTGATACATGCAGATATTAGTTACTACCGGCCATAGCTAGGGAGGGGGATCATTTGTACAAAACCCGGGCAAAATGACATCCCCATGACCCATCACCAATATCGCTTTAGTATAACACGCTTCCTCGTCCGAAAGAATATGCTTGAAAGTAGTCCGCCCTCTTCCCTTTTAAGAGATTGGTTAACGTCATGTTTCTCCGGCCAGTTTTTCTTTGGGAAATAACGCAAGATCACCATGAAAGTACCGCTGTTTTTATAGATAGAGTGACCTACTTTCTATCGAAGATTTTTTTTCCGAAATATTATGCAAGATCACTTTGAAACCCCTTTCATGAGCTAGCTTGGCCTAATTTATATTATACTGTCTCACGGATTACGCTAAGACGTGTAATTTTCAAATATCGACTTGCATTGGTTTGCGTGCCAGTTAGTTCAAATCGGGTAGAAAACATCATATATTTGCAATTTTTTTTTAGAAAGGCCATGTACTTCCAGCATTTATAAATAACGCTCTCTCTAATGCTGCAGACCTAGTATGAAATATTCGCATCTCAACGCCACTTTCAATTACACTAATAGTAATGATGACACCAAAGAGTTTTCCTTTGCGAAGGTACAGGAAATACAACAGGGTGATTCTTGAAAAAAACATGAATGTAAAAAATAAACGAATGACATGATAGTGGTTCCCAAATAATTTTGAGTGTGAGGCGAAATACCAATCCATTTGATAAATCTTTTTTAGTCGACCACGTGAACGCCGAAATCCCGGAAATTAAAGTTGAAAGAGAAGTACGCATTCTCACATAAATAATCGCGATATATAATCGTTCATGTGCACAAATCTCACATGTAGCATCGGTTAGTTGTGCATGAAATGTAAAACTCTTATGTGTGTGCGTTTCAATTTCAATAAAATCAAATTCGTTTTTCCATGCACCATTACTTGTAATTTTAATATTAATTGCGTTCCGAGTTTGTAAAGTTTAGAAACCTCTTGTATATACCGTTACCACTATTTTGATTGGCTAAAGAAAGATAACACGTAACCGCTTTTCGGCAACATGGTATTCGTTTTATATCTGCTTTGAACAGAGAAAAAAACATGTGCCCTCTCAGTCATCTGATCACAATCGAAAATCCGTATTCATTTTTTTCGCGATTTCGGCAATCGTTATTATTAAGGGTTTTCGTCGACTGAAAAATAAACATCGTTCTGTTAATTATATATTTCAGGCCATGTTCTTTATATCCTGCCATAATTTGCAAATCTTTATTAAGCAACCCATGATTATAAAATAGCTTTGCTTATCATTTGTTGCTGAATCTTGTGCTATCGCTTGTCAATTATAGCAGAGACGTAAGGAACATATTTTAAAAAAAATTTAAATTTTAAAATTAAGCATATTAAAAATGTTTATAAAGAAATTAGCCACGTTATCAGCGCCAACTAACAGAAAATAACTTATCATAAATCACAATTAAAATTCAGTCGGTAATAAATGGCGCTAAGGTGATGCCATACAGAACAAAAAGATTTGGTCGCGAGAGTTACCTTAGATGACCGTATAACGATGTTGTTTTATAAGCGGAAGGTAGAACAATCAAATTTAATAAAAAAAAACCGGGGTTACGACACCCGTAATACATCAAGTTCATTAGACATCTCTAAAGACTTCTAAGTTGGTTACTCGATTACACTATACTATCAATATTACACTTATTACACCTGTTTGAGTATTCCGGACAATTTCGAATTTGAAATAAACGAAAACTCAACATATCATAATTAATACACAAAAGTAAAATAAACATTCATCGAAAAAGTTATTATTTAAGAACAACAACATATTCGTATAATTCCGCCCAAACCCCGATGTTCGCAAGTGAGATGATAAATAAATACTTTCCGTGTATTCGATAAATCAACTTCTGCAAACAGTCTTGGTGCAAAATATTTCCATCCAGTGATATGCTTACAAATATTCTCTGCTTTAATATCATAACCTCGCCTATAGGACTGGGCAAAATATTCGTATCGTTTCAATTTCATACTTTGCGCCAAAAAAGGCACCAACAAAGCTTCCTAATTTTAGAAGAGTTAAAATAAATAGACTATTCGAAATAAATATCCCAGATTTCAAACTCCGTATATTGGCAGCATGAATTAGCCGTTTCATGTAGGAGCCGCACATACAATTGATTGTCGAAAATTAAAAGTTAAATTGACGTTCTGAGAGCCCACACATGGTATAACATGTACAGGCTATAACCAGAAAAAAATGACAATTCATAATCCTTTTATTGTGCTTTCAATTAGCTCGTTAGTGATCCCTCCCATCCTTGGCCAAGTAATGTTTCGAAAATGTGAACCTTCCACTCAGCCATGCATGGCGGGTGGAGTGTTGAAATCGTGAACAACAGTACAACGTAAAATCAATCGTGAATTTTGATGTAACAACGCACACTGTCGCCGTCATGAATTGCCGCCTAGGAACATCGGAAATGATTAAATTCGTGATATTTTGAGTATTTTTGCACCAATAATTAAGGCGTGATTATCAAAATGGTGAATTTGCAAATTCCGTAAATAAAATTGTAACATTTTAGCTAGAATTATCACCGGGCAGGGGCGCAGCCAGGATTTTTTCAACGGTAGATTAGGGGGAAGTTAAAACATTACACCAAAACTGCAATTCGCGACGACGTAATGCGTTTATAACTAAAATGTAAGGTCGTTCACGGCGAAATTTCGCAGTTACGTATAGCCCGCCTTTCTTTGCCCAACGGTCCGAAGTCCTATTTTTAAACATCGACCATTTATCCGTAGTCAGCGGGCATCCGCATCTAGAAATGAAACATTAAAAATCACGAAAATTAAATTTGGAGAGATCTATAACTCGCAGATGTCAGTAGTGTCATCATGGTTTATATGTACAAAAACACGCTCGCATGTAGCGACGATCAAAATCATGAAAATGTGAAACTATTACTTGAAAATTATTGTTAATGAAGTTAAATTTTTATTGTCATTCAATGATTATTTCATAATTTTGTCATAATCGAAGGCTGCAGTAAATTTTTTGTCGCTGCGATCGTGTTGTTAAACTATATTAAAGCATGTTTTTATTCACTAGCAAATATTAATTCTCACGTAACGGCGGACATCGTAGTTTGGTTTTTATATTTCGGATAGAATTGTGAATTCACATCGCGAAGATTTTAAAGACAACTATTAATGAGCGCATTCACAACGAAAATTGATTTTGTTCTGATTTTTATCTTCTGTGTAAGATTTGTATCAGTTCGTAAATTACCGTCCCGAGTTTAAGCGAACAATAATATTATTACTGACCCCGGGATGCGATATTTGTGAAGCAGATAGTTGACATTTCTATGCTTTTAATTTTAGATAGTGTCTGTGTTACTTTCGTATTAAATAATAATTGAAAAACTCCGCAAATTGGTTATCTCTTGAGTACTCAGTGTTAAGTATTTACGTAACTCAGCTTTGGGTTAAAACACTGATAGTAACTAAACACATGAATAAATCGGCAATAATGGCATTTCAACATGGTCAAAATAATATTTCTCACCAATATCTCATGAAAGTTCCATAAAATACATTATTTACTTGTCTTACTTATCGATGTTTCTAAATTTACAAAAACGATGTTGACACGCTTTATACAAAATCGTTTCAAATTTATTGTTTCTACATGTTAGCGATAGCCGTCTGGTTAATTCTTACCCGTAACTCATTGTAAAGTAATGTTAATAAATTGTGTTTTGCTTTCCAATGCGCGGTTAACCGCTGTTAAATTCGTTCGTTTTCCGGAATTGCAATCAACAATTACACATCTTTTATTTATCAGTACCCAATAAAAAAAGATAACATATCGTGAAGATGAAAAAAATCGTTGAAACTTGAGTTGAATTAGTTGCAATTAGCGCCTGATTAGGCACCAGAGCACTCGAGCCCAATGTTTTTAGCATTAGTCGCATATGTAAAATATCCTTAAAGAAGTGCTGTTTATTAAAGTCATCTCGTCTTATGGCCACGCAGAAATGCCTTTATTCCCGAATTATTTTATCACAATTTTAAATCAACATTCAGGATTGGCACAATCTCAGATTTGCGAGGTTTATCTGTAAATTAATACAGACACCATAAAAAAATTATAAAAGTTAATTATCGTATTAAATATTTGCATTCCGGCATCGATAATAATAATACCATTCGCTTAAAATTGGGACAGTAAATTTACAAACGTTGATAGGTAATATCAAGTCAACGCAAATGTTTATTTTGGTTTTGAAATTTGTCGTTGATGCCCTTAACAGCTGTTGCCGATGTGAGCGCACGTGTAAGCCTGGATTGCCAAACCCAGGATATAGTCGCCAAAACGATTGCGGTGACAAAAACAATTAGCTATTATAACGAAATTAACCAGTAGAAAAGCTTCCTTGCTAATTTTTCGACCGACGTTCTAGAATCCTGCTGTGCATAAAAAATATTCCTCATTCGTTAAAAATATTCAATTCGAAAAAATATTCGATTTTGCCCACCCCTACTCGCATATTAATGAGGAAATAGTTTAGATTGATTTTTGACCCTGGTCTGAGTTTGATTTATCGTGAATGACTAGACTAGCTAATACTGAATATCGCAAAATTCCGCGAAACGCCATTTGCTTTTAACATTCGTGGTTACAATAAAATGGATGTTAAATGTTAATACGACATATGTATTTTGTCAATTTGGCGATTTTGCAAATCTGTGAGATGTTGCTAAAAGTTTCTTCTAATTTAACAAACAATGGCCCAAGTTTACATTCCATTACTAAACAATGTCGTGTCGAGTATCAGAAATTTCTGAATGGCTCCAGTAAATTCACTAAGAAGAGAACACAGACCTGTCAAACCAGTACTAGAAAATCGTGTACTTTGGTCACAATTCATCGATGTCATTGACAGTCACATGACCACTCTCGTTTAGAGAAAGCACTGCCTTGCATTCGGACACCTGGTTTCAAAGACGCCGCCGAGCGTTTTCGCGGTCGAAGCGGAATCGGTGTGCTTGTATAATAATCATATTATAAACAAGAATTTTGCCATTAATGCAAAAGCTTTATCTTCCATGTCTTCACCACAGATGTGCAGAATTGAGTTACAAAAGTACTAGTATGTTACTTATTTGTCAACTTAATACGCAAACAAAAACATTTGTCAACTTTGAATTTTTATTCCTTTCAAAATCGAAAAAAAGTGCTATTTCTCTTCAAAATCGGAAAAAAGTGCTATTTCGCAGTCCCTAAAAAAAGTTGCGAAAGTGCTTCGCAATTTTCGCAAAAAAGTGCGCTAATAGTGAACACTGTTGTGGACCATTAACTTTCAGAAGAAAAACAAAGAGAATCCTTCAGCAAAATAGACATCTCCAAATTTTGGTACTCCCGAAGTATATGATCCAAGATGGCGGACACCGGAACATAGCATATGTGTACCAGGTTAGGGTTGGGCCATAATTTCAGGTACAAATACTACGGTAGTCACTTGGCTAGTAGTCCCCGAACTCGAAATAGAACAAAAATAAGAAAAATTGGAATAAAATTATGGCCTAATCTTAACCTGGTACACATACTACGTTCCGGTGTCCGCCATCTTGGTTCACATACTTTGGGAATACCCGAATTTTTAATTAAAATAAAAATTTACCACTCAGTTCCTAAAAACAGCATCATCATTCATTGCTACAACAATCAAATGATACTAATTTATCAACATCTTTAGCAATTTTTAGTAGGTTTGTGGCTCATCTTATAATGTTTATGTGGCCCAGCAGTGGGTCATGGCCCGCTGGTTAAGAAACGGTGGTCTAGCGTTATCTTCCAAGTGAAAACCAGAACGAAATACATTTTCCAATTACTTTAGTAACAAAAATCAAATTTCCTTACGTGATCCCCTGCTGACTTCCAGTTGTGATGTTCAATAGTTAAGTCGTCAGATTGTACACAACCAGATTGTCTTCCTTCATCATCGTTAAAATTCAAATGTTGATATTCCAACTCATTTCGAACTATTTCTTCTGCTTTTTGTTCCACTGCACAGTTTTCAGAAAGCGAAGCCGGTTCAACAATTTTCTCTTTATTTAATATATTTCCTGAGTCTTTCAAAGGAGATGAAAAATTTTGATTGTGATATGACCCGACATGTCTGGCGTTGTTGAATGATATGGGTTTGTTTTCTGGTAACAAGTGTGGTCGCGGAATTTCTTTGAATACTTGATCCGCGTTACTCACATTTTTCAAATTGTCGGTTTTTGAAGCTGGTGCGGAGATACGTTGAGAAGTAGCAACAATTTGCTCCTTGGCATCATGTTTCAAGTTTGTTGAAAAACGCCGAATTGATAAATCCAGAGGCATAGATTCTACATCGTTTACGACTGTTGAAAAATTTTGGCAGGATTCGCAATAGTTTAGCTTTCCTGAATTTAGTCGGGGCGAGGTGAGATCTAGTGCTTCACCTCCATCCGATACTATTACCGCAGCGTTTTCACAGCAAAATTGTTTATTGAGATCCGAGGCTTTGGTAACCTCACATGAAGACCCGACAGTCGCTAAAGAATCAACTTTTTCACAAGATACATCGTGGTCGAAACGAGGGAGGGGCATAGAAGATATTGAACGAGGAATGACCCAAGTGAATGCATCATTAGAATCAGAAGCTGTAAGATCCACAAACGCACCACTCGTTGTACGCTCATTCTGGTCAATATATTCGTTCTGTATGTCAGGCGTACTTAATATTTTGTTGTCCTCACTTCTGCCAGCTTCTTGGGTGTCTGCAATGTCCTGCGAAATACTTTCGCGTTGATTATCCTATATTGAAAAGAACACCATGAAGGGATCATTGAAGCATAGTTGAAAATTATTACAAATTAAAAACTGGTATTCGGAAAATCATGAAATGAAACAGAATAAAAATAGTACATGCTTCATTTAGAAATATCAAATTCATGATTATGTAGTTTCCTAATTCCATACATGGATTTACAAATAAAAATAACGACCAATCAACTCACGTTTAAGGCGTAGTATTCCTCACAATCTTGAACCCTGTTTTCAAATGTTTGGCAAAGTTTAGGTGGCAATAATTTTTTCTGAGACTTCTTGTGGGATGCTTCATCTTCACTGGAACATTCAGAATTCGATGACGGACTAAATTCCGAATCAGTCGTTTTAAGCTGATTTATAATTTTCTTTCGAGCCTGCTTTGATGCAGAACGTCGAACATACTTTTCTACGACTTTTTTGCAACGTTTTCGTGGCGATCGACTTCAGGCATAAAAAAATAATGATAAAATTTTGAAGATGGGAACTAATTCTATAATGTATTAGAGTATGCGAGTAAGCCAGATGATTGAGCGATAGGGTTGAATATATCAAAAATCACAATGTCCAAATAGCAAATGAATTAGTCATTATTTCGAAATCTCGCGCTTTTAATATAGGTTTATTATCATGCCATATATAACTTGATGATACCAGTTTCAAAAGTCAAGAGACATAGTAATAATTAGCTTTAATATATTTCCGGATAGGAACCAAAACATTTGATATGTTTCGTATTATTTGCGACACGTGTTATTAACGATGGTGGAGTAGCTGGACTAATTTAAGTCTTCAATTTCGTTAAAGGGTCAAAAGAGAAATGGTAATTACCGGTATGTATTGTGGCAAAGTTCTGTCTAGGAAACAGTTTATGATGCCGTGTTATTCACTTGCATATATATTATTCTTATATATATTTTATTGGGAAATTCAAAATAAATACCAACCGAAAATAATACTCTTCTTTCTCCGATTTCTTGACTACAATTTCCGCGCTACCCTGAATAAATAACATCTGTCTACATTTGTAAAAATAAAAATGGATGAAAACTCGAATCATTGATACAACTTCCATTAACTGTAGACGAAACCACGGAGCTTCAAATATAACCAAACTATTTTCGCTCAATCCTATACAAAAATACTGTACATGAAGATCTTCCCATTTCAGTTATTTTCCACAAGCGAACTTTCGTGAGGACTAAAAATAGATAGACTACTTTCTACTTGAATCAGTAAAAGCGTTTCAAGTATATATATAGGCTAATAGTAAAAAAGGTAAATACATTAGCTGATGGCTTTCTTCGTCGCTTTCCATTCCCAACATTCTCAGATTCTTTGTTTTTTTCAGATCCAAACTTTACAGTAACTAAATCATCTTGTAGTTTGTCTAACACCTTCGAAGGTTGGGGGTGTGACAATGTTTTATTATCAGAATCGACGTCGTGGACGACAACGATATTATCATCTTTTGCAACATCAGAAGAAATCAGAGATAGAGATTCTATAATATATGGGAATATTTTATTATACGAAGCCTCCAGTACAATTAGGGGTTGTATTAAACAAATAAATGAATTTTTGGAGCCATTTTTAGTATATAAATCTAAGTATTTGTTTAAACTTTAATTGGGTAATTTTGCAAAGCAATATACAAGTTTTTCCTATATATATATTCTATGTTATTAATAGTTATTTCTAACATCGCTAATTTGAGTTTGCTGAATTTTATCTTGCAATACGAACATGAATACCTTGGCATTCATTTTGTTGCATGGCATCGTTTGCATCTTGTGTGACGTTTTGAACAGAATTGACAATTTGGTTATTCATTGAAATATCTTCTTTGTCACTCACCTGAAATATAATTTTGATACATAATATAAATATAATATAAATAACATGTAATCAGAACTCAGTTCACTCACCACAACGTGTGTATCCGACGTAGGAAAATTGGTTGTTTCATTTTCACAAATTTCTTGCTTAAGGTAAGACAACTGCTTGCTGAACTCCGACCTCAATCTGGAGAAGTTTTTAATGAATGTTATACATATCAGACTGACACATATTATTGTAATGTTTGTCGTAATAATTGCACATAATAAAACCTTACACCATGGACGTGTTATTAACTTAGTAAAAGTAAAAATTAGTAAAGAAAGTGAAAGATAACTTTCCGCAAATAAAGCATACAAATCACATTTATTTTAAATAGTACTATGGACAACAAGTTACGAAAGTCCGGATTAAACTCCAGAAATCGATTGATATAAAGTCGTTTAAACATTGGGAATCCAATTTTAAAACATTCAATTCAAATTTTAATACGTTGTAAAACAGTTTGAAAATGAGCAAAACAAAAAATTGTTCAGATTTTCTGTACGCGAAAACTTTAAAACCACATAAAAAAGAACTCACTGACTGTCAATAGGAATACCTGCTCAAGACGCTTTCTCCATTTTCTGCACATAACTCCATTGTACGATTGTGTAATTCTGACAATTCAATATCCGAGATGGAAGTCTTTTTGTCAATACCTTTCGACTAAGTAAAAATTGAATGCAAAATTTAGGTGAGAGATTCCTTAATAGCAGCGATAGAGCGACATTGAGAATCTCAGTAAGTTTACATTACCAAACAACAAATATATATAAACATATTCATACAATATATGTAAATGACATTCGGTACAATTAAAATTTATATTTACCGAAACATATATTCAAAGAGAAAAATACACAGAATTCAAATCAACCCAAGCTGAGTGGCGATAATATTACCTTTGTGACTAGCCCACGTGAATCTGCAGAAGTGCTATCATTGATGTGATAATCTGAAGAATGCAACTCGGCTTCAGTGTTTCTGATATCTGAAAAAGGTGCGTGATTTTGTGTTGCTTGTCTCCATTCTAGTGATTCATGTACAGTTACATCGTCCATGTTGTTTGGCGTTGTGAATTTCCGATTTCCAGTGTCTTGCAAAACTTTCAAACTCTTGACTTGCTCCAGGAGTTGTGTATGTTCAAGTTCTTTTGCCATTCGACCTCTGTTACGCGCTTTCTTATTTTGTTGAGGTTCATGCGCGGCAGTAACATCACCATCGCGTGATGAACTATTTTGAAGTCTGTCTTTGACAATGATTTTTACTAACTGCACAATAAGCTTTCTTTGTTTATTTATAATTGCCTCCATCGAAGCGTCTGATTTCTTTGGCCCCATAGTCAAACAAGAGGACACAGCTGTGGAAGTATTCTTTGTAGGACGAGAGTATGTCTTCTTAGATTCAAATGCATCGTGCTCACTGCAAAAAATCAAATGATTTTGTTCATCGTCCTAAAGCCGAATAATTCTAGAACGAAATTTAAGTTGCGACATGAATGATATATCTAGTATAATGAAACTGATAGAAAAAATCTGTTAATTACGGTACGTTATATTATGATTTTTGAGAAATAAATGTAAAACTCACTTTAATATTTCGTCGTAACGATTTTGAAAACTGCACGAACACCCAGAGGTATTTTTCAAACAGCACGCTGAACTATTTCCATGAGACGATTTTAATGATTTCTTTGAGGATCGGCCATGTTCTCCAGAGTCGCCGTTTTGAGGCAAAACGAAGAAGTTTTGCTGATAATCCATCGCGGGTATGTATACTCTTGGATGATACTGCACAATTGATTGAGGTAAAGAACTGGTCTCTGAAACCGAACTTAACGTTGACATACAATACGTGACAGGCATAGATTGGTTCGGCCTATTAAACACAGGGGAAATGTGACATTGTGATAAGGACGATAATGTGACATTGGACGTTATCGATTTATGAGTTCGTTGTATATTCCCTGAGCACGGTGTTGATGTGCCCAAAGATTCACAGTTCCGGCTTTGAATTGCAGATATATCAGAGGATGAGATGACTGCTGTGGTGATTCTTGAAGGATTACTAACTAAGTTAGTTCGGCGAGCTGGTTTTGACGCCGGAAGGCACTGTGCGTTCATTGTCAAATTCAGGCATGGGCTTCAAAGTCCAATTTTACTTCACAAGCCGTAGCCACAATGCTTATCGTAAACATATGTACTAAATAGAAAACTGTAATTAAGAAAAGCAGTGTTATGTTTTGTTTATTCCGCAAGAAATACGCGCTCGGATTATGATGGAATAGAGCCCCAATTTTCGAATTTTTTTGACATGATGGTTGACAAATACGTACTGGATGTTGATAATCGCCTTATGAAGTTTTCTAATACACGTCTACTTTGTGGAAAACTCTACATCTTCATTATTACGACACAAGAGTAGGACTATATTATCTAGTAAGTGCTGATTTTTCAAGAATTTTTAAAAAGAAAACCTCCACAAAATTCAAAAAATCAGCAAGCGAACATACTCAGACAAATCATTGTGTAAAAAGTTGAAACTCTTTAATTAAAATACTCAAAAAGTGTATTTCATGTCGCAGATACGTGAATGAGTATACACACTCGATATAAATTACCTGGCCATAAATGAAAAATACAATTTACCCAGAAAGCAGTGAAACAAATTCGAAAGAGTGAAATTTGCATCTAATTTCAGTTTTTCGTTGTGATGTTCTGAATTAATTGTTTGTCGCCTAAATATTAATCGGTTGCGCTAGCTTTCGACAGACAAATTTTATTAAGTCTTCCACAAGAGTAACAGATGAAGAAAATATCAAAATGGTGTGCTTCCTTAAAAGTACAGACGAGAAATTGTGGTCTTCTCAACGAAACACCCCTACATTTAAAAAAAAACGGTAGTTCTTGGAGTTTAACCACATGGACATATTTTGCGTCAGTCCGCTTCTATCGAAGGAAACTAAAGTGACTTCACTGCGGTGATCACAGTATATCGGTCAACAAGTGGACGATCAACCGAAGTCGTCGAAAAGGAAATAGATTGTCAAAGAATATTTTGATTGTTACTGTTTACAAGTAGATGATAACAGGCGTTCGTTTGGGAGTCAGCAGCTTGGGCTTGGAATTTAGTGACAGTATCAAACAGCAGGGGCGGGCCACTGAGAGTCCCATATGGGCCCCGCACAGCACGTTGTATGGGAAGCAGATCCAAGCAATGAAGTCCGCTTGTGAATCCTTGTGTTGATCGTGACTGGTGAGTCAGCAATGGCTGACTGTCCTTTCCCCCCACCATCCGAATCTTTGATATGATAAGTGATTGCATTCTTTCACATGACAGTTAGGATAAATATTTTATGACTTGTACAAATTATCATTATTGCAACTGTTATTGAATTTGTCTTGGTTATGGGCAGTAATATTTAGGATTAATTATTTATTTTAATTGAATAATTTGTATATATATTTATTTATTTATAAATATCAGTACGTTAGTACTGATAGACCACTGATATCATAAGCGCCATAAAACATATAACAACAACAAGCCATGAGTTCACTGTCAATGTGACAACAGTACGCTGATGAGATGTCTTGTGTTAAGATCTTGGGTATGCTGAAATGATACTACTACTAAATTCTATTAGTAGGCACGCGGCCGCTGCAAATTTCCCGCCAATGATATTAGTTTTTTTTTAAATTGTCGTCTGTTACAACGTCCTTGATAAAATAAACGTGTGTATATATGTGAGTAAATGAGCCTGTGGAATGCGACATGTACATTTATAGCTTGGATATATTACAACTTAGGAATTTCTAGTTTCAAACGTCAATTTAATAAAGAGTATTGTTTTTTAAATGGATATAGTATGCTATTTTGCAGAGGGTGGTTGTTAATCAACCAAATGTGAATGGGAGTGGGAAAGGTGCCCAGCTATTGCTTCGCATCACTTGAAAGATTCTATCAGGTTCAGCCATCAGGAAGAGTAAATACTCAAACAAATGACCAATATTTAACTAGATATTGCGGAGAAAACATTCGTGCACACAAGGCGGGAAAAAACTGTTATGCAAAATTAACTTGTAAACGCTATCATGTCGAGTTTTTATAAAGTAACATCAAAACAAAATGCATGTGTCTAAAAGAATAATAAGCATTTACTCTCGCCGTGTGTGTTTTTTCACACGTGTACTGCAGCTTTATTATTAGGGGATCTAATACTATATACATACTGTAGTCTGGTCTGCTCGGTGCACACGTTGCCATTATCTTTTACATTACGATGCACATCTATCGTTTAGCGTGAGTGTGGTTATCCGACGCACTTCGGTAAGAGCCCCTACTTATTTTCGGGTTTGTTTTTCATTTGCTTCATCAAATTGTGTGTTATATTTTTACGTACAGTGAAGTCCAAATAAAAATATACATATGTCCATACATTATTTCGTTTTGAAGGCACTCCAATATAAAGTTTTTTTTCTCACCGAAAATATAAAAAGATAGGATAGTTCACTAGAACTATACAAATATAGCAAAATTTATAAAAACATGCTCTTTAAAAAATGAATTCACTTTTCTGAAGACAAAATTCGGATAGAAAAAATAAACGCCATTGTTTTTATATCATCAGGAGATTTACCCGAGCCTTCACTGTTATCGTTTCATACACAGAAGAGGTAATTATAATAATTCATTATTCAATCCATATCGATGAGAACACGTGGGGATATTGTGCTCAATTACAAAAAGCAATGGATAGATGGTCAATAATAGCTATTCAAAGGCATCCGTGACAGAAGTATGTCCAATCTATATTTTTTTCCACCACTAAATAAGACAAAATGACATGTAACCGATTTCTCTTGTGATAAAATGTATTTCCCGCAGTATCGAGCAAAAGTAGCCCGCTGTCCAATCCATGGCGAAATATCGCCTATCATCCCACATTGGAAGGGCGCCGTTTTCAGTCGTAGATGTATAGTTTTTCATTAGCAAATCAAGTCACATCAATTTAATCGAAAAATTATTGTTGAAGTCCATAATATATAATCTTAAAATCGCTAACAGTAAACTATTTGATAGAGTAACGATGACGTTTGAATATATTGCTAGACTAAACGACCTAATACTTGTGGTACGTAAACGAATGAGACAAAAAAAAAACATCAAACGCCTAAAATTAAAAACGCGACTAAAAGGGCTAATTTTATCTGCCCCTTTCAACATAAAGTAATATCTGTCAAATTATCAGCATGTAACGTTATAACCCATAATAAATAAAATGTTATAAGTCACTGTTCGCCGGAGCATGTTCTTTAAACTATTTTAGATAGGTTATATGATTTGCTCAATCGTTGTTAATTTAAATCGCAGTGATAGTTTAGTACCTGTTGCCATTTGACAAACTGCATTACACATTATTAGCCATTTTAAGAGATAATAGACTAGTCACTAAAAGCTAGGCTTTGTAGTCGGTATCGTGTTTTGAAACCCCACTGAGTGGCAATCGAAGTTATAGAGTTTTTAGCTCCATATTTGAAATTTTCACCCGGAGCAAAGAATGACATAACAAAGTCGTGATAAAATCTTTGCTATCCTCGAATCGGAGTCAAAATTATTTTAACAACTTAACGTTAATCAGGTTTGTTTTTTCGAATGGGTCGAGTCAAATGAAACTTTTCTGGGACTCCATAGCTTCCCTACAAAATTGAAAACACTAGTGCTTACCAAAGTGGCGGATATGATTTCAATCCGAGTTACCTCAACCTTGTGAAATCTTCCTGGCGTTCCGCCTGTTGATTCCGTTAAGACTCGGATTTTGAAAACAAAATCAGTTCATATTCACGTAATCCTAATGGCCAACTGACAAAGATTACCTAAATTTATTTTTATAGTACACTACCCCGTTTATTTCTATGCTCGTTAGTCGAAAACTTGTCAATCCAGCAGGGGATACAATGTCCAAGCGCCGAAGACGACGACGAAATACACCAGACCTCGTGTCATTCATGGTTACTACTGGAATGGGCATTTGAATCAACAACTATTGTGATGTCATTATTCTCGGAAGATCAGAGATATCAGGAATCATCACCTGTTTCATAACAATGTATATCTTCCTTGTCGAAAAAAGGAACTGTTGCTATCAGTATCACTGCATCATCCATATGTTCAGATTGCATATAGAATATTTGAAGACATATTCGCAATGGATAAAAATGATGTGCGATTAACTCTTCTCCCATTCGTAAATGCTCTGGTAAACGCGTCGAAAAACGTCCGTCGGTAACACTGAGGTTATATGCATCTCAATGGTCGGTAAGCATTGTCGTTGACAAGGCCTCTACAACATTCATAGTATGGTGATGTCACAATCAAATAATATCTGTCCTGGAATGGATGCTTCCCTGAGCATCGATTTTCATGTTTGTTTCCGTAACGTTGGCTAATAAGCAAGATGTCAAGAGTGACGTAAGAAAGGAACTTACAGTGACTGGTCAATACACTTTTCTCAAGCAGACCAAGGATCAACAACTGCAGACATAAAATTCAAAGTATATTTAGTGATATTGTGACCCGCTCCCAACATTTCTTCAACTTCCACATTATTCGAATCGCATCCTTCCATTGCCGACTTCATGCAGATGCTCCTTTTTATTCTCCGGTTCATGAAGGTATTTCTGAAATTTGTAGAATGTTTCCTAGTACCCTAACGGTCCTTTGTAGGCCAACCCGAACCTTTGTCCAGATCAGCAGCCGGCTTCGAAAAGAAAGGTGTCCAGCGGTCCCCTCGCAGATATTTACCCACCACAGAATTCAAACCCACGCTGGGTAATGAGAGGTGCGGTCACGCTTGGCACGGTGCGCCACATCGCTGAGCTTATTTATACCCAATTGACTATAACAAACTCGGGTTATAGACACTTTGTTTTATACTTACTGACATTACTCAACGCCACTGCCTGCAGTGGTAAAATTTCATCAGTGGCGTTTACAAAAAAAGAAGATATTGTAGTGGTGCATTAACGTTAAATAAATGCATGCGGAGCAAAAGACTGGCTAACTAACCCCATACTCGACATAAACCGGTAACCGGATGAGAGGCCGTGGTTCGCCATATGTTTAGGCTGGCTTTCCCCTCCCCTGGTATAAATATGTAAATCTGATCTTAAATGACAGACATAAGCGGTCACATCAAAATACTGCACCAAACCTATTCCTTCTTATCGCAATGCTGTGGCTCTGCCTGGGCCTAAAATATGCATTTACCTACAAGAATCAAGTTGGCTTGTAATGTTGTTTTTCACAAAAAGAATTTAAATTTCCCAAAATTCCTGCACAACAAAGCATCGTTGGGCGTTTTCTAACTCTAAGATTATAATGTGGTCACAGGTGTCTATGGCACTTTTAGCAAAACTATGGTCAGTATCTATTTGGTTTAAACCATGCAAGTTTCCGTATGAGCAACTATTCAAATTTCAATTTGCAAAAGCTGGAGACATGAATTGCATATCTTTCTGCAATCGTAAATATGCAGTTTTCGAAAACAGACGCAAAATATTATAATTAAAGTTCATGTTCAAATAAAAAATCAGCAGGAAGATAGGTGTTTAAAGCAAATAATAATCTATCATTCTGCTCCTTATTTTCGCATTGTATTTCCATATAAGTTGAGGTTTCAGACTGATAAGTAAGGACAATTCGCACAAGAAAAAGAGGTCCTCGTTCTTTACAAATCCAAATATTTTTTTTATTAAATGTAATAAAACATAAGTTATTCGAGAGAACATCATCAAGAATCTTCACACTGTGACATTTTGTATACACTCTATGCTTAAATTTGCAAACATGTATACAATTCAAAAAATTTATGGCACTTTCCACCAATTTAGATTCAGTGGAGGTAAAAATAGAATTAATCTCTTTGGAATCATTCAGGGTATGATGAAAAGGCAATTCACCAATTTTGCTCATAACCACTCTATCAGTGTCACAATTCCTAATCACATATGACAGTTTGACAAGAAATGCAGTACCTCTCATAACCCTGGATAATAATTTTGAACAAATTTTAAATCTTCCTGTGACCCATACGATTTCATTTGGCAAGACGCATGTTTTAGATTGAAAAGCCGAACAAGGATTTGGACTTTCAAAATAAGATGGTTCGTATATTATAGCAACATTTAAAGTGTCAATTTGAAACTGTGATGATTCAAAGCCTCCACAAATATGCATCGCTAACTGGGAAATGTTCCGAGCTGTTGTGTTTTTTATCATCGCACAAACATGCACATTATCATTCAGAAATCTCTGAAACAATTGAAGAATGCTCAATCCATTACATTCCATGTTTGAACAAAATTCGGTGACTTCTTTGACATTATTAGCAGGTGTAAGGTCTACAAGTGCAGGTACAACCTCTTTAAAATCATCCAAGCATTTATCAGTATTGTTTGATAACCTTACAATTAATTTCAATAACTGAGAAAAAGATGTGGATTTGTAAAGTAGAGTATCTTTCCGTTCTTGCAATAGAGCCACTTGTCCCATAATATTATGTTGCAATGCCGTACAGACTCTGCTTTTTATACAGGAATCAAAACTTTCAGATGCCGTTTCTGTCTCCATGGGACCAGAAAAAATATCTGCATTCGAACTTAGGGCATCATCACTTTCTTCATACATAACAATAGAGTTTGTACCAGATGAAGTTGGAGAAGATGTGCATCGGAGGTCCGAATATGATTTCAACAGCACAAAATCATCTGATTCCTGTCCAAATTCAAATTTTTCTTTTATTAAAAGTATTTGGCTTTGTCCTGACTGCAAGAAGTCCCCAATAATCACATATGAAATATTTGAAGCTGTTTTAACAATTTTGAACTTTTTAAAATTAATAATAAAAGCGGTCTTTGAATCTCGATCATGCAAAACTAAAAGAATGTCTTCCCACTGACAGCATGATATTCCACACTGTCCAATATTTGGGATGTCACAAACATCTTTTACTTTGCCATTTAGGCAGTGTATCACTTGACCTATTTTCGTTATCAAAATAAATCTTCTGTTTTGATCAAGAACAAACTCCTTTATTCCTGACTGATGAACTGATAATGCACACCCATTATAACATGATGGAATCATTTCTGATGATTGTAAATGAACACTAATACTGGTTGGAACAGACGAGTAGCATCTTTGACAAACAACATTGTTTATCAATACAGTAATGAGAAAAAATTTGAAGTCAGTCTTATTAGAAGCTTGTTGTGGAAGTGATGTTTTTAATATAACAAAGTACTCCATTCTAGAATCTTGAAAATCATACGATTGAAGGGAAGCAGACAACCAGACGCGATCATCAGCATCATAAGAACAGTTATTTGTAACATGTGTTGATGATTGGCAAATCTGTAAATTGCAATCTGTGAAACTTATCAAGTCCATTTTTCGATTCTTCAAATTACAAATTAATAATGAAGGTCCATTTATTATCCAAACTTTAATAAATCCCACATTTATCTGAGGACATATTTTCCACATAAACTTGTTGGTTATAACGGATTTCAGATTTTTTATTATGTACAAGCAAGCATTACTACTAGCCCTTTCCATGTAAATCTTCCCGTCAGAATCAGCAGTAAACCTAAGCAAAAAGAGGCATAACTGACACACACCTTCAGTGCATGAAAACGATTTGCTTGCATTTATTAATTTCCATTTTCCTTTCAGTTCTTTAATTACAGTATTTATGAGAATAAGTCTTTTGTTATTTTCATTTTTTATGAAGAATTTAACTTCCACCTGAGTACCGGTATCCGCGCACGAAATAGGGGTGACATTAACATAGGCCAATCTCCCATGTATTTCAACAAATGCCTCAGATTTGCCATCAGGTTCATCCATTAAAATTAACTCTCTAAAAAAATATAAGAAAGAAATAAGTGCTTAGTAAACCGTCGGACAGCCAGACCATACTGATATTGGTCGAGGTTAACCATGAAAACAATGCATTCACAAAATCTTGATGAAATAATAATGCATCCACCATCCACGCCACATACCGTACTATTGTAGCATTTATCCCGTACCGTCTGGCTGTGCAGGCAAGGGTTGCCAGACCCCAGCGATCAAAAAAAGCCAAATCAAGACATAAAAAAGCAAGAAAAAGCCAACAATTTTACTAAGTACAAAAGCCCCATGATTTGTCAGATTTTAAGCCCTTGGCAACGTACTGATGATGATAAAGAGCCATCAGTTCATTCAGTGAGGCACACAAATAGACAGTAAAGTTCCTATAGAACTGTAGAAAGTAAAATAAATATAAAGCGGGCAGCATTATTTTACCATTCAATATACAGATATATACAACACAGGGTGCCGCTTCAGTCTGTCAGTATGTAATATACCTACAATATGTTTCTACTTAAAAATTTGTGCTACACCTTATAAAATTCTCCCTATATCGTAATTTACTATTGAAACTTTTTTCACTTCTAAAATTTATAAACCAGTTTATAAATCAGTTTTATTAAAAAATTATCTAACCCCCTGCCGCTCACAGGTGGACCACTGATATCTAATTCAGTAATTTTAGCGTAATTAATCACATCGTTACTGCAATTGCAGAATTAAACTAAAGCTGAAAGCTTACATAAACCATATCAGGCATAATGAAAATTGAGTTATACAACTATTTTTTGGAAACAGAACGTAAACTGACAAATAACACGCAAAACTATATAAACGAGGCAATGTTTACAACCCTGCTTGAAAATCTGTCTGAGCAGCTGCAGAAACTGCACTTATTCCTTATTGGGTATGGTTAAGAGTTAATGTAACAAACAAGGAAATCGATGCTCCAGGAAATTCTAATGTTTAAGTAGCTAAGTACAGGTACCGTACCGTAATAGGCTATTGTTCAGTTGTTACACACTAAATATTGTATTTCATATGATTTTAATAATAGACACTAGAATAGACTGGAAAAAACGCCAAAAAGCTAAACGGAAATTCTGACACCAAACGCGTTTGAAAAATGGCAAATTTGGCGTTAAAAAAGCCAATATGGCAACCCTGGTGCAGGCTAATACCGGTAACAGGGCAAATAGATGTCTATCATCTGGAATGGACCGCTCCCCGACCTTTGACTCCCGAAAATTTCTTCCCATACTTCCCAAATTTTCGGGGCTATCTTAAACAAACGTGCTTTGCGAGTTGACGCCTGGAAAATGAGGTATGTGTTTTAAACCACCATTATGATTCATCGCATGCAACCATCTGTTTATTTAAAAGTACCGGTAAACCAGATTTTAGTGACTTCAAATCGGGACGCCTCGAAAGACCACGACCCCTTAGCTGTGATTTTATAACTTCACATTTTCCGATTATACTATATAGGCCTACATTCCCACATTTAAAGCTGTCTCGGCTGTCTTTATTGACCATATTGTTATCGAAATTTTCATGCGCATATTCTCTGTCCAAATATCGGGTTCAGTTCGAAAAATAGGAAGGAATTGACGTTAACGATACCGGTACAAATAATTCGAATTTATACTAATTAGTATTGGTTTTACATGCGATACGTCTGCCATCAATGGGAATCAGCGGGAAACGAACGCATTCGCCTTTAGTAAGGCGCGGCGGTGTGGCTCAACGGGCTAAGCGTTAGGAATACGCTCGCCACCACACCTCTAATTACTCTGCGTGGGTTCGCATCCCATGCAGGGATGGTTATGTGCGAGAGGATTGCTGGACTCCTCGCCGTCGTTGGGTGGTTCACGTAACCGCTGGTCGGTTACGGCTTCCTCCACCACCAAGTCCATGCTTCCGAAAACAAACAATACAGTAAAAACTAATCCCATACCCGACTTGGAATGGTAACCGGACGAGAGGCCGTGGTTCGCCATATGGATAAGCCGTCTTATCGGCCTTCCTCTCCCCCGGGATAAATATGTAAATCCTATCCCTATCCTAGCTAGTGCTGCGCTACACAGAAACAACAGTAACGAGAACATGTCTGTGTATTATGCTGGAGAAGCGGGACTTTTGGCTGACTTATCGGGACGGCGGGACAAAACGATGAAAAGCGGGACTGTCCCGCCTAAAGCGGGACGTATGGTAAGCCTAGCATAGCATATAATGCGCCACCGCACCGAAACCATCGGATCACAGAGTTCTGTACAACGAATCAACACTCAACAGAGTCAACGAATGCCGTAATAAGTATATGAATAGTATAAGTATATTTCTATTTTCCCGCAAAAAAATCATACACAAAACACAAACAATGAACACACAGAAGATTGGGAAAATCGGAGAAACTGGCAAAACCTTTATAAATGTTTTTTAAATGTAAATATACATGCGCCAGTTTACCCACATTCAACACATAAACATGCATTCAAAATAGAAAAGACAAAGACACGAACGGGTATTGTTCGGGCGTCAAACTTGTGTAACTCAAACACTGAGAGGTCCCAATTAATAAATACACTTTGATAGGATGGAATGCATGTCTATGGTATATACAGTGGCGTAGCATCCACCCCCGCGGGAGGACCCACAGCGCAAAGAGGCCCAAGCGGTTAGAATTTAGAAATTTAAGCCGCAAACCAAAAGCTACATTGCAAACCGGGTGATGCACATCTTATAACGTTGATGTTAGTTCTGCTCAAATCGTTTTGTTACGTAACAATGCTAGGGAGTCGGTCGGTTTTCGGCGTCTTGTGGTTTGATCGCACCGGCAAAACTACGAAGGTTGTCAGAATTATGTCGAAAGCTAAACCTCTCAGTGACGCACAGAAACGCAGAAAAGGAGCAAAAGAGAAAGAACGTATGAAAAAATTAAAGTAAACAAGTTAAACAGCAAATTTTAGGTTACCATTGCCTTTTTATAGCGACATGTTATGCTTTTTGACGAAAAAAAGCGTTGTTTTAGATTAAGCTTATGTCCGAGAGTTTTCAGGGTCATTTCCACAAAATATTTTGCGGCGAGGCCCACGAGTCTTGCTACGCCACTGGGTATATATGTGTATCACAACAGTGCTTTTCCTAGAAAAATATGGAATAAAAAACACTCGTTGACGTAAAATGGTGATGCTGTAGTTGGATTTCATTGCAAAAATAACACAGTGACAAAAAATGTTACTAAAAAAACAAGTTCTGTAAATAGATTGAATGTTTCATAACAGTCTATGCGGATTCTCAGCACCATGGTTTCGCGTTTTTGCGATGGTTGTCGTATACTCATGATAAATATTAATATCCCATCAACCAATCAAAATTTTTCAATAATCACGCGGCCAAAACATATTGCTAGCTCAAGGCTGCAGGAATGTATGTCTGGAATGTCAATTTAATTTGAGACAGGTAGTTTTTCATGTTTCATGCATTCCTGCTTTTCAATATAACTTAAAGTCATTAATCTCCAGGAAACTACGAATTTTGGGTACTCGTAGCTGCAAGATTTCCACATAAATTACGGCGTTGGGATAAGTACTTTGTGCAGTATCACAGATACCAGACGATATCACGTTAGGACTGTTTTCAACCATTCATTATGCTTACATTCGTCATATGTATATAATTCACAAAAATGAAGCTGGAATTCACCGTGTGTGACATATGATTTACGTGCGGCCCGCGGAAAAACCGGAATGTAATTTACAGCCCTAGAAGGCTTTTGGGTTGGACATGGCTTTGCTACGCAATACCACATATTTGTAATCACTTGATTCATTATATTGGAAAGTCGAGATGGCACAAATCAAATACCCCTGGTTGATGCGAAAAAGCTAAAATACCGATCAGCGAAGAGAGTGAGATTTTAATGTCACAAACAAAGTCAACATCATAATACATTTGAATCAAAACAGAAAATATTTTAACGCAGTAGTTGGTTTGGTAATCATTGTGGTAATTTTGTACCGCTGTTGGTTTGGGCAAACGCAACGCCAATTCTCAGTAAGGTAGATGATATATTCTCATTAAACTTAGGATACACGTTTGGGTGCTGCCGTAGTATTCTAACCAAGATGGCGCACAACCTGAACATAGTATGTGTACCAGGTTAGGGTTAGCAGGTTGTGCGTCACCTTGGTACGAATACTACGGGAGCGCCCACGTTTGTTATTTGTACTTATAAAAAACACATGAAACGATTAACATTGCTATTAATTCAAACTGGCGGACCCGATTCAAACTTGATTTGATGGACACAAAATATGACATGACTCCGATTTCTTTGTATTTTGAGATAAATTTAATTTCGAGAGGTGACTTTTCCTTATATTAAAGGCTGAAATCCTATTACCGTTTACCACAGTATCAACAATTGTCAAGCAGACAACAAACACAAATTTTTATGTATTTAAGTATAATTTAATTAAATATTTAAACACTTCCGTCTCAAACATAAATATCAGTTACGTTTTACGTGATGTTGTTATTTATGTTGGCATTTCACGAATTTTGTTCTTCATGTACTTGATCCAAGGTTTTCAATTCCGCATGGTGCGAAGACGATTCTTCCATGTGATATCTATTGTATACATGCATTCGTAAACGATACAACAAAAATAATGCCAAGTGAATGCAAGGAGCTGCTATTAAAGTTACAGCAACAATAATTCCGGAAGCAAGTTCGGGATATTTTTCCCAGTCTAATATTCCATACACTGCGTCAGTAACCTTTGCACGCCATAAAATGATTGTAAAAATGCCATAAAATGCAGCAAGCGCCATCATGTACACGCCATGCGCAATTCGTACCGGAAATGCTGAGACGAACAAATCAATTAAAAGCAATGCAAAACTGATTCCATGTCGGAAAATGCTGATGACACTGTATGCTATATCCGGATCTAGATCTGGTGCCACGTAACTCCAAAATAATATCGTTACCACGAAAGTAGGTCCAACCGTAAGCGTGAAGAAAAGCCAGGTTATGCCACGAAGCCATTTGATGCCTCCTGTGGAAATGAAAATTAGACAATAAAATACACAAACCTTCTAATATATTATCTAGTATTATTTATTGTATATTTGACTACTCGGAAGTTATTACATATTTGTTCTAATTTGAGAATCATATCATGCAACAGTCAAAATGAGGCTGAAAAAACTATCAAAAGTAATCTTGGCCTTGGTCACGGGAGAAAGACAAATGAAGGAAAAAGAATTAATATGGGATCAATAACTAAATTGGCCAAGATACAGGAGGTAGTCACGTTTAACAACCAACAAGAGACAATAAATGTTATTCTTCTCTCAATCTGAATCAGTCTGTAAGTAAGTCGAACCAAATTTTTCAATCAAATATTTTTTTAGATTGTCTGATTTTTCTTGTTGTCTCACCTTGTTCTTCCACCATATATAACTGGTTCAGCATCCCGATTACAACCAAGAGCGCTACGGCAATAAAATACGTTGTTCGGAGAAAGTCAGCCCACGGCGTCAGAAACCAATAACTGTGTGTGATTTGCCATGGTTGAACACTGCTATACCATATGTAATATGCAATAGTCCATCCCAAGGAATTCAATGCCATTATAGCTCTGTACACTGTAAAGGCAGCGCGATTTTTTCCCCACTGCAAAGTATAAATTTTATTTTATTTGCTAATAAATTAAGCTGGGAAGAGATTAATATATACTTGGATATATAATATCCAGAACCTTTGTTCTTTTTTTACCAAAAAATGTTTGTTTGACATTATGTTTTTGCTACAAATACTCCGTCTTAAAATAAAATAATTTATATTATACTTGCCTGGGACACATAAAATGATTCTGATTCCTTGTCGTCACATGAAAATCCGAAAGATCGGCATGAAAAATTTTTTCGGCACCATCCATGGGCCATTATACTATTAAACGCTTTTATGATATTTTGTACTTTTTCACACAAAAGTAATCTTTTAATAACGTTTTTATTTGTGTTCGGAACACAAGTCCAATTTTGTAAGTTTGCCTTTACGAATTGTATATCGTTGTTCTTCTTTGCCTGTTTCACGAGGCCCAAAATATGAACACGCGTCAGCCACAGACCAGTTTTAGTTTATTAGAATAAAACGCTAAATATTACAGAAAATATCTACAGCGATTTTCACAACAACTAGGTATAGTTACCACTCCCAGGTCTTAAATTTGGGCGCCGCCTGACTGCTACCTCCGATTACCTGCTTACCATGCGTACAACAAGGTTTATTAATAGAACTGTTGACGTTTTTAATGGAATGGCATAGAAGTTGCCTTCTCCGTGTATAAACCCAAAGTTCTTTCTTTGATTAATATTCGAAAAACTTCCCGATTATTAATTTAAACTTGACGGTTTACCCTTTCACGGAATTATGACGTGTTCTGTTGCGGATGCGTCTGTTCGATATAAATATAAATCCTGACAATATGTATTTTACTCAATCATATAATTAATTACCTCGTTTTGATTGTCTGGATTACGCAACAGGTCATATTCAATACATGCACAATTTCATTGAAATATTTGGAGGAACAGCCTTACGCGATAAGGAATGCTAGAAAGTGAGATTATGTGCAAATGAAATTTTATGAAAGACCGCATATTTTAATGCGACAAAATTACTCATAATGAATGTCACTGTTCGAACAATAAATAAGTATTGTCTATGTAAAGTATTATGTACAAATAATATTGGGACATTCCAAGTCAAATCCAGTGACGCTTGGTTCAATCAATATATAAAGGCTCGTCTATAAAAGGTCAACAATTTATCCAAATGAAAAACAATAAAGCATTTGTAATATTACAATTCTACATGATATTCCGTTATCGTTTTGAAAATGAAACTCGAAATAGAGAAAGGAAAATAACTCAGTGGTACATCGACTGAATAAGTTGTAATAAATGTTGTAAATTGTATTTTCGGGCTTTTCCTCACAAAACAAATTGAAAGTTTTTACGCGTGTCCTCACAATATCAAATTTATGTCAAATTGATTGCTGACTCATACTGTCTGTCTGAGTGGGTTTTCAAGAGCCTTGAGGGTCTAAAAAGCGTTCCAAGCAACGAAAAATTGCTATGTATGATACATAAAAAAACTTTTTCTTACATTTTGAAAAGGGGGTTCAGACCCTCACCTCCGCCGACATTATTACTAAGTGATGCGGTTGTCATTACTGAAGAAAACACTTGTTATAGAGAAGGCCATGTCCGACCTCTTACAGCTGTTTGTTACATCTATCAACCAAATTTGTTCGCGAATGTCAACGCATATTCAAACGCGTCTAAAATGACATTGCTCGTTGCGTTTTATCATTTGGAGCTTTCAATTTACCCAACGGTGAATACAGTATCACGGTTATACAAACAATAATTCAAACTCCGACGATTGATGTAATTGTTCTCGAACAATTGCTGGGTAGGAAGGAGTACGGGCTACAATGCTGATTAAAGTTATGATACATTTTACCGCCTGAAAATTGTCGACAAGCTTGACCACCGGCTAATAAACCAATAAACATAATATGTTTAGCAAAGAGAATTCCTTCTTTGATTCAACGCCGCTTCTCATGCTTGTTCTTCCTCGGTTTTTATTTCAATCATTGAATTTGTTTCGTCTGTGCTTGAATATTTATGAATATGTTTTCGAACTTTATTTTTTAGTATATATATCCCAAATGTCAATAATTGGGCCAGAGGGCTTCCAACAAAAGCTGATAGCAGAATAAGAGCAGCGGCCACTCCAGGATTTACTTCCCAATCCAAAATCTCATATACTGCCGAGGTGTCGCCGACACGCCATAGAAGAATAGTAAAAACGCCATAAAATAGCGCCAATGCCATGCCGTATATGGAATGGAGTAAGCGTACGGGGAATGCTACGATGACAAGGTCTAAGATAATGAGAACGCTGTTGCAAGCATGTAGCAGTATACTAAATATGCCGAATGCTTCTTCGTCGGGCATAGTAGGTGCAACAAATGTCCAATAAAATGTTGTAACTGCAAAGTTGGACAGAACAGAAACTGTGTGGAGGTACCACGCCATGCCTCGCAGCCATTTGACAAAATCTAAAGTCAAAAACAAATAAATAATGTTACAACGCAGTTTAACTGCTCACAATTAAATTCATATGTTAGCGATGATAATGTCAAGTCATCCGTCACCCGATAAACAAAATTATAGGTTCAACATTATTTAACGGTACATTTTAATGCATACCTGTAGTACGACGTATTGTATCCAGGAATTAATTATTCAAGGATAAAATCACGACCGTGATATTTGGGGATTAGCCTCTTCTATACAAGAGACAATACCATGTTGTCTGCTCAAAACGTATTTCGTATAGTTCGTACTGGTGGATGATGCGTCTCCTGATATAATTTTTTCGACAAGACAAGTAATACTTTTTCAAGCATGCGCGACCGAGCACTGAATTAGAGCCGTTCATGCGTGGTTCATCTATATAGCATATCTCTACTTTCGAACAATTAGGTACACTAAAAAGCAACCAATAGGGAATTGTGAATTTGCGAGCTGAAGAACCAAAAAAACTAAAAAATATAAAAAGCCCTGCGCAGATGAATATTGTCAAAGAGGGAAAATATTTTGTCGTAATTTAATATAATATACAAAATTAAAACCATATTGGAGTGGTTTTCGAAGGGGAAAACGCATTCGTATCATATGTGATACGGCATGAGCGTGATGCTTATTCAACTGACTTTAAAGCATCAGTGCAATACATATTCACAGAGAGGGCAGTTCATTAACAACCTTTGACATACAGAGGCGGGCATGGGGATTAACATCCATACCGAGATGTTCTATACCAGTGTTATTGAACCGGGTATACTGTATCCCAAGTGTATACCAAGTCAAATCCCGAGTATATACAAAAACAAATGGTGTACTAGAGTTCCCAGCTATATTCGACGTCGAATATATTCTGCAGGCATTTTCTTGTTTTCGAAACAGATGCAGTTAACGTTCGACATTGCAATTCACTATTTCGCAAGTACTGTAATTGCAAGGTGAATTATGGGAGCGAGTAGACCCCATTCACGCAACAAAAAATAGTGTCGGAGATATATACAGAAAGTGCTAAGTGTAGGTTATTCGAAAATTCTGAATACAAGCTAAAGTCATAAAATCGACGTCAATTTCTACGTCTTTCGTTAATTCAGGCTACGTAATATCCTGGGATCAAAGAAAGACTTCTGTAATGACTTTACCAAACAACTCTTTACTACGTTATAGTATCAAATAACCTTTATTATTTGTGGGGTATACGAAGTAAAAAAGAAATGAAAAAGGTATAAAACGAAGTAAAAAGTTGAAGAACTGTTTTAGAATACAATATGTGACAATCACGATGTCTTTCAAGATAAGTGAGTGTTGCGAAATATGTTTGCAAACTTTAGCAAAAGTTAATCCAATGATTGCTACTAAGATAAATTCTTGCTGTCTGAGTACCGGAGTACCGATGGAACGTGACTTTGGGTATGAACTATTGACATCCCGATGTTTCAAAATACTTTTCATTCCTACATTTAATTACCTTGCTCAGCAATATTCCGTTTATCGTTGGCCAGCCCCACTAGACACAGCACAAAGGCCGACGTAAAGTATGTTGTTCTGAGGAAATCCGACCATAAAGTAATATATCGATATGCATTAGCGACATGCCGTTTACAATGAATACTCCAATACACGTAGAAACTTATGGTCCACGAAAGTGATAACAATGCAATCATCAGACGATATATGAAGAAAACTGCACGATTTTGTCCCCACTGTAACATATAAATACATTGGTTACATCGACATATAAAACCAAATTTTGGTGAACGAGAGAAAAGAGCATCATTGTTGATTGCATATGAAATCAATATATTGCAACAGCGCTCCAGATTTTATCATTTGTGCTATTTGACTCAATTCGATTACATTTCTGTATAAGAAACAATGCATTCTAGCAACCATATTTTCAACAACTATTGTCAAGTCTGAATTACACGAATATACAAATTTTCTTTCGACAATAGAAATATGATAAATATTGGAGACACGAATTTCCAGTAGTTTTCGATGTTCATTACAAATTTTGTTGTTAGTTCGAACCATGAACATGGCTAATCATTAGCGGTAAGCTAGAATATTATTCTATCCGAATAATCCCAATCGCTGTGGATTACCGATTGTAAGCTAAGTATGCGTGTTCAATCACACTTCAGCTAGTTGAGATTGGCTGTCGACTTATTTGTTTTCAATTCATTCCATCGATTTTTATTTTTAAATATAGATTAATTAAAGCAAATTTATGAGCTTTGACTCAGGAGTTGGAAATACCCGATGGCAGATAACAGCTATGCATTTAAATATATTGTTGCGAAAAAAGCACTAGTTAATATCGTTTTAAGTATAAACGATTCCACGCTGACATTGCAATAGGTAACGTCAAATCTTAAGAGGGAGGAAATTCTTCAAAAAAGAACTTTTGTAGAAAGTATCCCCCCCCCCCCCCCAAAATAAGTAATTATCCAGTTCGAGTTTGGGATGTAGATTGCGCTGGAATTCAAACCCTAACTGGCTTTTTAAATATATATTAAAGGCGTTTAAAGACTAAATGCAAGATGCACATTGGCCAAGTTTTCAAAACGAAACGGCGAGTATTTTCAATGCCGTGCAGATTTAAAAATAATTTCTGCGATTCCAGCTCATAAATTTTCAATTTGTTTTATTACATTAGTAAAACATGAAAAGCTAAACAAAAATACTATTGTAAATTACAACGTTACCTGGGAAACGTAAAAAGATCTTTTTTCTTTGTCGTTACATGAAAATCCCATTTTTTTAAAAGAAAATTCTTCCTTCATTGATTTGCATGCCATATTTTTATAATAATCTCTTCCTCTCTACTTGAACCTGTCGTGCGCCTACTCTTGTAGAGCCACCGCCGACTGATATGTCGACGACATGACGATCGAAATATTTCTGGTTATTCAAGCGCGTCCACCGTACTTGTCTCATATGATAACAATTGTACGGAATAGACGAATACACAAACGCTAAACCAGTTTAGTGAAACGATTGTCGAACTCGTCTCATTGATGTCCGTTCGTTCACTTCACTACATGATTGTACTCTTTTCAAACAGTAACCCAGGGAAATGAATACTCGCCCCAGATATCAGCATATAAAATACTAAAATAAATATCAATAGATCCACCTAAAATAAATTTAATTATGACTGGACTATGATATTTCGTGAATATAAAATATTGAAATTATAGTGCAGCGCTTTAATATATATGTACACAGAGTACGTTACCGGCACTTATTTCTCGACGCCGAGTGTGAGGTAAACAGCTTCTTATTCTACACACTATAAGCAGCTCCCCAATATTCATCCGCCGTGTCTCACCTTTAAGTCCCAAAAAACAATGCGATTATCACAAACATGAAAAACAGTAAGCTCGACTTTCGTCAATCTTTAGATGTCATTAAAATATTGTTGACGTTTTTTTGTTGACTGATAATGGTTGATTGATTGTGACGTCAGAACAATGTAGGATGTTTTTCTAAAGATATAAAATACCAGCTGTTGCCAGGCCTGAAGTCAGAATTTCCGACTGAAACTCGAAAAGCATTGAGTTGACTAAGAATTCTCAAGTACTTGTAAAAAGGCTCGCATACGCCAAAGTTTTGTTTCCGAAATTGCATTTTATTGAAGTTTCGGAGCTGTAGTCAAAATTTCCCCAACCCGTAGTCATTGTTTGTATGGCTCGGGCCTCAGAGTTTGGTGTTGGGTGTAAGTTTTCGTCACATTTCCTATGTGTCCATGCACCTTTCCAGATATTTTCGTGTTCCAGGATGTAGCATTCGTTGGCGAGAGTAAATTATCTGAATATTTTTCTTCCTGCAAGCATAATGAGGTTCAACGATAAGGGCTACAGCCGCTAGCGTTTGATTTGAAAAGCTTCATATTCTCATGCACGGCTGCAACTATAATGGGCCAGCAAAATGGAAATCTGAAAAACAGCTAAAAGCTCTATATGAGGAGCTTAACTTAGAACTATGCGATAGGAACAATTTTAACACCACATTTATTAACAAGAGAGCTATGGTCAAATATATGGACACGTAGCGCCACCTAATGGCAATAATTTTGATGACGTCATAGCAAAATAAAAAATAAAGTAATAGCCTTCTGAAGAAAATTTTTATCTTTAACCACTGAAAATTTCAAAGCAATTGGTCCAGTAATCAAAAAGAAAAGCGATTACTTCAACACGTGGTAAAGAACAACATAACAACGAAACGATCGTTATGTCCACTAAACGTGTCCAATATTTAATGTATGCTACTATATAAGCTATGTTAACATTAGGCCTCGGAATGGTTGACCGGTTGACTAATTTTAGATGATTAACGGTTACGATTTATTTTAACCGTTAACTGACATCTCAGGTACAAATCATTTTTATACTGTACAATTTCTTCAAAAATGATTACGTCATCGCGAATTTTTCTCCTGTGGCGTTTGATTCAAAAGAAGATCACTAACTGTATGGGTAAGGTCTCAATAAATGTAAAGAAATATTGAAGTACCAAGATTGATGAATATGAAAACATACAATGATAAATTCAGAATCAGTTTGCAAAATCGTATATTCAATGGCATCCAACAAGTGCGCAGATGATGCCGTTTTACTTTATAATATCTCGAAGTAGAATTTGTACATCGAACAATAAAAATTTGTCACATAAATGGATAACGAAATCGCGTTTTCTAAAATACTTCCACATGTCCGAACAACGCTGCATATCTCTTGCAGAAGTATGGTGGCCCATCGTTGTCACGCGTAAAATTGAAAATAAAAATAAAAAATAAAATAAAAAACCGAAAATAAAAAAATAGTTGTGAAAAAACATAAAAATAATTGAAAAAAAAAATGATAAAAAAAATTAAAATTAAAAAAAAAAAAATTGAAAATAAAAACGAAAAAAAAAGAATGGAAAAAAAATTTGAAAAAAAAAAAATTAAAAAAAAAAAAAAAATTGAATCAAAAGAAAATAAAAAGGTTGACAACGATGGTCCGCCTCGTGGCCCATCGTTGTCACGCGTTTTTATTTTTAGAAAATTTGCTTCTGCTTGGGACCAACGTTGTCAGGCATAATCCTACGCGCACAAATGTGTTCCCTGGGTTTCCAACTCACTACTGATTTTCTTGAGCAATATTCAATATGAAAATGTTCTATAAATTCTCCATGCTACAAGTTCAACAAGACGTAATATATTTATAATAAGGATAAGAGAATATAGAATTGAATACGAAAATTCGGAAAATTTGTTTTTACGTGTAGAAGGTAATTGAATTGGAGAATGCTGCTTAACTACTCAGTTGTCTGGACACTCGCGATGCCGGTACCGTACCGTCTTACCAAATACCGGTAGTCAGTTATAGTCCCTCTGCGTCTGACCGTACCGGTAGCCATGCAATCACTCATGAGAGAATGGGAGATACGGATAGTCTCGTAGAATATAGACTACTGAGACACTCTCTGCGCCTGCCCCATACCGTACAGTACCGATCCAGACAAGTGATAAATCGCCCGTGCTCAACCATTTATTTCAATCCATACCTCGATCCTAGTAGAATATAGTGAGTCGAGGTATGAATTGAAATAAATGGTTGAGCAAGGGCGATTTATCATTTGTCTGGATCGGTACGTTACGGCTGTACGGTATGGGGCAGGCGCAGAGAGTGTTTCAGTAGTCTTTTTCTACGAGACTATCCGTATCTCCCATTCTTTCATGAGTGATTGCATGGTCAGACGGTACCGCACCGGCATCGCACGAGTGTCCAGACAACTGAGCAGTTAAGCAGCATTTTCCAATTAAATTACCTTCTACACGTAAAAACAATTTTTCGTATTCAATTCTATATTCTCTTATCATTATTATAATTGTATTGCTTGTGGTTGAACTTGTAGCATGAAGAATTTATAGAACATTTTCATGTTCAATTTATTAAATATTGCTCATGAAAATCAGTAGTGAGTTAGAAACCCAGGAAACACATTTGTGCGTGTAGGATTAGGCCTGACAACGTTGGTCCCAAGCAGCATCAAATTTTCTGATAATAAAAACGCGTGACAACGATGGGCCACGAGGCGGACCATCGTTGTCAACCTTTTGATTTTCTTTTTATCTAATTTTTTTTTAAATTTTTTTTTTTTTTAATTTTTTTTTTTTGTTTTTTTTTTCGTTTTTTTTTCCAATTTTTTTTTTTAATTTAAATTTTTTTTTTTTTCATTTCTTTTTTTTCAATTATTTTTATGTTTTTTCACAACTATTTTTTTATTTTCGCTTTTTCATTTTTTTTTTAAATTTTACGCGTGACAACGATGGGCCACCATACAGAAGAGCAATTATGTACTATCTCGATTCGTGAATAATTTTGAGCGATATCGGGATAAGATCACGTAAAATTGCTTTCTAACCATTGTGACGTAACAAGCCGAAATTATAAATTGTTACAATTGGTTACAGGTGACCGTACATTTGTACCCATGTACATTTGAACCCATGCGTATATCCACGGGTTCAATCTATATGCGGATGCTAAAACCCATGGGTTAGGGTTAGTATGGGTTTAACAATCCGTGAAACAAAAAAAAAAATCCATAGGTGCAATAGCATACAGGTGCAATTGTCATGGGTTCAAATGTACGTGGGTTCAAATGTAATGGAACCGCTGAAGCAGGGTGGTCCATGGTTGCGAGGTTGAAGAGCCGCCTTTTGAGGAGGTCTCGCGGGCCACAGTCGGAGAAAACCCAAAAGTAATTAAAACATCGCGCATTTACTCACTTCAAATTTATTTAAGAATGAGCGCTTATCGTTCTAATCAGTTTTTCAAGGAACCTATATAAAGCCTTTAGTTTTTTTTTTTAAATTGCTTCCCGAATCCCGAGAAATATCGTGATATTTTTGGTATCTTTTTTCGTGTTTGGTTTTGTAATGTCGCTTAAAATTATATTCTTTCTTGACGGATATTACTAGAAAACACACCAGACACTGTGGCTTAACGTTGTTGTGTGTAGGAAATACGTTTCATCTTAGTTTACTTCGGTCACCTTTTTTCTACACTCATTGTATGATGAATTGTTATATTTGAAAAAAGTTATTACTTGTAGCGTGAGCAGGCCCAGTGCTCCCATCAAAAACAACCAAGTCCGTCCAAGTTGGGACCTCACACCCAGATAAAAAATATAAAAAAAACTGGATTGCGCGGAACTAAGTCAGCTCTGCGGTTCGTCACTGCTGTCACGTGACCAACGCTTGTGAATAGAGGAGGCACAAAACGTTTTTTCAAATGAGGAGTTTCTTGACGCGAGCCATCTCATCGACTTGGTCCAGTCTGCACAAGACAATTCATTCCTCTTTTATCGATCACAAGACGTAATTCCCATATAGCAGTAGTTTTAACCTTTTGATACCCTTTTACTGATGCGTACCACTTTTGTGTTTTTTACTCTGGTCGCGTACCACCGACAAAACTCTCTTCAGGGGTTGGGACCAATGGCAAAAGAAACTCGCGGAGTATTTAATATGACACTACACCCATTTTAGACCTTTGTGCAAAGTTTCAACGTATTAATTGTATAAACTATAAAGTAATAACGTAATTGCATGCAAAATCGCGAGATGATTTGTGTGGTCTGCCGTCAGAGCTGAAAAGCTTTAATCATCGTTTTGTTTAGGTGGAAGTAGCGGTCGAGGGTGATCTTAAGACAGGAACTGGTAGCGCTATAAACCCGTTGGAAGCAAATGTAAGATAAAGCGTTGCCGCCATATTTTAACCAACTCAAAAGTTAATTGTTGCAATAATGCAACGCTCTTCATGCACGCTCACCACAGGTTGAGAAGCACTGCCATATAGGCACCGTCTTGACGTTTATAAACACAACAATGAAATTCCGTGATTTTAACAAACATCAATCCCGACATCGGGATTAGGAAAAGAACTATTCCCAGTTGGAATAGTTTAAAAATAAATCAAAATTGTTCTGCTAATAAATACAAATATATTCCAATGGTTTAGTAGTGTACGCTAAAATTATTCGGCGGGCCGCACAGACTGCGGCCCGCGGGCCGCAGTTTGGATCACCCTGTGCTGAAGTTAATAATTGAAATAATCTTCACTAAAATCCCTAATACTTCCCCAGTTATGGGGTATTTTCTTCTGCAAGAGGTAGAGTTCTTGAAATTTCAATTTTTGACTTGGTTGACGAGAAAGCGACAATAAATTGTGGAAAAATCGGCGATTGGCGCGTTTTTTGTTGTTGTAATGAAAACGAAACAATCCGGATCTTCTATGAAACGCACATTACTATAGTGACAGGAAAACCCACGTGAAGAATTTCATCCAGATTGATCAAGCCGTTTGGACGCTACATCTAGAAAGACAGACAGAACGACTGATAATAAGCGTCTCCCCTTCTGTATGCGTTTGTCACTCGAGGGCAGAGGTGGACAACACCTGATTCGTCGCAGCTTTAGTGGTCGGTCGATCGTGTGTGATGTCGAGAGAACTTGACTTTTGTTTACCACCGCCCCAGAAAAATCTCTCCGAGTGAAAGAAGCGACTGCTGAAATTTTAATTGTTACGTCGCCGTTGATGTCTTACTAATTAGCAATGTTACAGAAGTAAGCAAGGACGCCGATGCATTTTTATATTCATTTTTATTCATATATATATATATATATATATATAGCGTAGCGATGGTTTGTTAAATGTCGTGGGTGACGGAGTTACTTTATTTCTAAATGTAAACAAGGTATAATACCGGACTAATGTATACCATTATAATTGGTATGAACATGTTGAACGCAACTTTGAGCAGACAAGGCCTGTATGACAGGGATAGGTTAATTGAATTATAGCAGATATATGGCATCAAATAATTGTGGTGTGATACAACATGGCCGTACTATTTTCGTGACGGGGAAATACCTAAAACGCATCAAAATATGCCTAATAGCTGAACACAAAAATGGCTGGGCGTTTGTTAATTAATATAGTTTGTAAAGGTGAGTCGAATTTTCGTGTTACAAAATCCTTTCTAGGCAACATGGTAATATAAACATTTACAAAAACATTCAAAACACCTTCGAATCGGCGTCGTGATTTTCTATGGCTTAAGACTTAAATATGAAGATTATTTTACACATAACTAAGTATTTTAATTATTATATGTATTTGCACAAATCACAAAATGTTTAAAGAAGATGTTAGTAGTATGTTGTCAGTATTCATATTCGACGAAGATCAAAATGCTTTACATGGTGCCCATAATTTATCATTCGAACATTCATCACGTCGTATATTGATGCAGGCAAACACGAAAGTAATTTGGTTCATTGTGCCAGCGATGAAATAATGAAAGGGCAAAAATGGCAGGTTCGCCTGAGGTTAATTTTGCGTAAAAAAAGAGGCGAATCCCCAAGTATCAAGTGGTAAAAAGACAAGTCATTCTACAACAACAATTTAAGTAGGATACTTGAATGATGGATATATTTTGTGAATGATGGATAGATAATTGTTTATTCATCATCCAACCAGTAGTTAACAATCAAACATGAAACAATATATAAAAACTCAAACAACCGACTAATTACAGAATTTATAGGATGTCGGAAATACCATAGATCAGGGCTACTCAACTGGCGGACCGCGGTCCGAATCTGGACCTTCGAGTATTTGATTCGGACCGCACCTAATTCTTTATTTTAGAACATTAGCCCCACTTTTAAAGTTTCCTTTTATAAAATGACTCTTGTAGTTTTGAATATATATGAAAAGAACTATAACACCATAATAAGCAATTTTGATTGAATAATAATCATTAGCCGGTCGAGGAAGTGTGCGTTTTTAAGGATGCCGATATATGAATTCTGGAAAGACTGGACCGAAATAATTTTGAAGTTGTATGCGAATCTTCGGTAAAAATAGTTGAGTAGCCCTGCCATAGATCACCAAATCCCCCTAGATTACAGATTGAGGATTATATGCTGAAATGAATAAAAGTTGGATATATATTTGTCAAAGTTTCTTTGGTTGTATTTGCCAAATACTTGTATCTTCTATCCGTGATTATGAGCACGGCGAGATTTCAGTCTCATACAAAGACCGTTGCGAGGTTGTAATATAGGAATAGCAGACATAGACGGTTCCTCGTCACCGGAAAATTTCCAGTCTTTAAAGTGTGCTATCATTTCTATGACCGTTAGCTTGATCACAAGTTTGGCGAAATGGTTGCCCGGGCATATTCTCGGTCCACCTCCAAAGGGTATCCAACTAAAAAAAGAATATAAGATTGTCAACCGAAACTAGCAGACTTCATTACTTTTAGGAACAGAAAATCACAGGTAAGGATAATTGAAGAGATGTTTATTAGGATGGTTGAATATGGTCTTCGCCAGATTTTACTTGGAGCAGTTTGCCCGCCCAACACGGTATTTTTTACAACAATAACTACACGGGTAATATTAACAACAACAGCGATACATCGGTCCAATACGTGTCCAATAACAATTGCAAGTATTCGTTTGTGAAAAGGATTACCGGAATCTATTGTCTTTGTTTTTCGTCCAGTTTTCACGAGAGAATCTGTCAGGGTCAAACACATCGCTGTTTTCAAATTCGTTTTTGTGAGTGCCTCTGATGTCATAAATCACTGTCCAGGCTTTTGGAATTCGATAATTCTGTTGAAAAATATATTTAATTAGTTACTTGATCCAATACACTTTGGTGTTGCGGTGGTATAGCAAATAAAATAGAAAATCTGATTTTTTCATTTCTTTGTCAGCCCTTCCGAAAAATGTTAAACTCCATTCTGGGATCCTAAATTTAAGCAAGAGAGTGATGCTTAAATATACGGACACAAAAGCCAAAATTAAGTAGTACTCTCACAGTAGACTCCAGGAACCGCAGTCTTCACAAATTTGCCTGACAACCAGATCGCAGCTAGCATGAAACTGCCACAATACGCGCAATTTTAAATTTTGGTGACGTCATCGCACGTAACAAACTAATCCCATAGAGATAAATAACGAAGCCCACAGGAATGAATAAAAGTAATATCATTTTAGCGGAAAATGAAATATTTACCCACTGAAATTTTCGAAGCAATTGGTCCAGTATAGTTAATGAGAAAAACAAGAAGAAGAATTAAAACATTAACAAACAACAATAACATAATAATATTAACAAAACGATCCATATGTAAATTTCGTGTCCAAAAACTTTAATTCTCAAATTATTTTTGTTCAAGTCAAATTGTGAGAAAATAACCAGAAGTCATTTTATATCATTCTCGTACTTCTGGTCACTCCTCATTGTGAACAGTGAAGATGCAAATATGAGTGACAGAAGATATTACATGATATACCGCAATTGGAAATATAAAATTAGAATAATATAACGCAATTTATATGATTATCTGTTTTGAATCTCTCACCCCAATTCGAAATGTTTTCCGTGCCTTTCTAAATCCACCCGTGATTGGCGGCATTATTCTCAAAGTCTCTTTCACAACTTGCTCGAGATAGGTTAATTTTTGAATTTGTTCCAAGCTCGTCACAACAGAACCCTCAGCGAGTAGGCCATTTTCTTTCAACTCTCCTTCAATCCTTTTTCTGACATCTGGATATTTTGTCAACTGTATAATAAGTGATGAAATACCACTTGCTGTTGTTTTAAATCCAGCAAACATAAGTTCGACAGCGTTTTGCTTCAGCTCATCGATACTGAATCCACATTTCTTATGTCGTTTGTACCCGTTTTCAGATTCTTCTTCCGACCCGTTTGATCTGAAATATAGCAATACTAATTACCACCAAGTTGGAACAATGAAAAACATTTTTGATTTATTTATGAGTCGAAGTATTAGACAATACTTGTTCTTCGCGTTCAAGAGATTGATATTAATTTTGGAACTTTTATTCTGTTTATTGTTATAAAAATTTTCCGACATTGCTTTATTTGAATATCTAAACCAGTGGTGTCAAACTCGCGGCCCGCCGGCCGCATACGGCCCCAGAGGACTTCCAATGCGGCCCTCGAACGATTAACAATAATTGTAATATTTTGTAAGGTTTTTTATTTAAAGGTAATACATTTTCAACCCTTTCAAAGTGAAATTGATTATTCACACAGAATACGACAATTTACTGAAAGTAGTTTTGGAAAATTACAGTTTTTTGTTCACATTTTGATTCAATTATGATGAATACACCTCAAGCTAGCAAAAAATACTTGACGAAAACACTTCAGTGATTAAATGAAACGCAGAGTCATGAAAAATGTGGCATTTTTGAATAAAAATGGGTGTTGCAATATTTCTGCATTTCAAAATGATCTAAAATCTAAATTAACCGATGATCATGTGACCTCGTTAATTAGAGTTGGTGCTGTAAAATCATTTCAGCCTGATATTAGCAAGCTGTTGGCGCAATAGAGATGCCAAACGTCAGGGCAAATGTAATGAATAACATTGAGTTTATTCTGTATTTTGTAAAATTTAAGGTTTATACATTTAGATTAGGTCATTTTAGTGTATGTAATATTCTTTCCTTATCAATATTTGTTCAAAAATGTTTTGGATAGTTGTACAAAATTTTTTTTGATTTTTTGTAATAAATACAGTAAATTGCAATAATAGTAAAATGCAAGAAATTAATATGTGAACGGCATTTGAAATTTAAGAACATAATAAAACTTTATTCGGCTGTTTAATTACATTACAATATATGTCACAAACTACATCTATCTTAAAATATGCCCAAGGTATACATTATCAAAATATATCAAAAACTGTTCGCGACCCTTGGCGCAATTCCCAAAATACTATGCGGCCCTCGAAAACCCACGAGTTTGACACCCCTGATCTAAACGATGAATTGGCATACATATATATCATTTCAAACTTTTAAGTATTTATCCATTTTGCAATCATTATAATTCATCCATCTTACTTTATCTTTTCCATCATGTCTGCTTCCAGTATACGCTGTATAACGTCATTTTCTCCTGGAGTTTCTTCAATGCTTTTTTCGTTTCCATTGGCATTTATTCTTTCAACTTTCTTCCTCAAGTGATGGTCCAAAATGGCATGTATGTAATTTCTGCTATTCTGTGCCTAAATTGTAACATTCTTTACGGCTTTGCAATAATTTTAATTAACAAAATTTTAGCTGTAATATTGTCTAAAAAAATACCATCTCACCTTCCGAAATCCTGAAAATGGTAAATTGTATGGAAAACAGAAAATATTTCTAATCATCTCTTGAAATATGTGACATGTCTTTTGCATTTCTTCTTGATTTTTCCATTGAAGTCCGGTCATTACTTTCACAGATACTTCAAAAGTCATCTCCAGAATATTGTTATGGATATCAACTGGTTCGTCCAAATTATTCCATAAACCAACCTGAAAATATTGCAGTATTTCGTTGTTCAATGCAATAAACAAAACATTTTCTCCATGAAAGTATAAAACTATTATCTCATTGATCATTTTTCCTTGTATCAAGTTCGTTTGTTCTCTCCAGAACAAAATACTATTCTGATGCTTGTCAATTAGTCTGTTAAGCAGAATTTTTTCTATTTTACCAATTTGTAATTTAAAAGAAAGCCAAATTTTGATTATCGTGTATGAATTGAAATGAAATAATTAGTGCACGCCGATGACTTATTGGAACAAAATCGTGATCATTTTTACTGATCATATTTTTATACCTAAAAAAGCAAACAATAGCATATTGTAATAAAAATTGCTCGTGCACAATGTTTAAAAATTATCAATTACTTCAATTTCAATGGTAATTCGAATTTCGAGCGCTGGTAGGTTGTTCAAAACATTGTTCCACCATTACCCAATTTTAATAAAGATTATATCAATAATGAAGAACACAGATATTTTTATTTTGGAATATTATTTTCAGTCTGTGAGAATAGATTACCATACACTTCATCAAAAATCACAGTCATTGGATTAACTTAGCTATGTGGTCAGTTCAGACCTACAAGTAATTTTATCCTATCCTAGCAAGTAAACTGATCATTTGTTATCTGAAATGTAAAAAATTGGGTAGATATGCTGAAGCGGAATGTTCATGTTAATTTCAAACTTGGTAGCTCGCGACTTGAAAATAGATGCTTGTATTGAGCCATGTTCATGGATGAGTATAGAAAAATAAAGCTTCACCTTTCTGTTGATAATTTTTTTTGTGTACGATATATAGCTATTCAGTGCAGCATGTGTGAAACCTTTCATTACCATCTTTCGGAAGTAGGCGTGTTCGTTACCGCTCATATTCGATATTGATTTTCCCCCTAATATCGTACGGAACGTATAAGGCCATACCGATATCACATTTACGTGTTCACCCTGTAGTATCTGTGTGATAAAAAATAAAATTTTGCAAGTATGATATTAGTTAGAATTTACCAAAATAAAGCTGATGCTCTCGAATATTTGACGCTTCGCCATTTTGTGTTAATTTCATGTACAAGCCGCGCTTCGCGATTGTTTTACTTATTTTACAATATCCAAGCGATTTTAAGTATGGATGTATTTAAGATGTATACTACCTGTCTAACGTTTTCCGCCCCTGTGACCCTCACAGTCGGGTTTCCTAGCATGTGTGTGCTAAACACTTTTCCGTATTTTTGCTGTCTTTTAGTTGTGAATGTAACTCCCTGCAATCCAAAAATATTCATGTTAAATAATCAACAAATGTTTTTCCAATAAATGCACTAATGAGTCAAAAATCTTCCTATCTCACAAAATTCGATGAAACAATTATTATTTGCTCGCATTGATAAGGTATATGTTTCTAGCATGAAGCAAACAGTTAACTAGAGTAAGTGAACATGAACCGAGACTGGTGTTACATCTTTGGCGACTCAGAACTGGAATCGCCTATAATGCCTCAAATTTTCGTTCAATTCGATAAATCCTATCCATACTTGTTACATATGTGAAAACGTCACAGCCAACGCATTAAAACAGTACACAGAACATTCAATTTTTATATAAAATTTTCTGCTTGTTATTGTTGTAGAAAATTATATAAAAATTAATCCACTCGAAACGGAAAGTCAAAAATTGTTGCGATTCATGGGGCGGTAAACTGCGAGAATATTCATACACATGGTAGCTCCAGTGCTGCTTTCCAACAAATTATAAAATTCAACTTTAAGAATGTTATTATCACCATTACCTCAATCGCCCAGGATAGTGTTTCTCCAATAATCGGCAGTCCAAAACTTCCCGGAGGTATAGGCAGATTTCTTACAGAGATTTCGGATTCCGAATCGTTGGCCGATACCAGGATATAAATTTTCCACAAATACTTGGTGAGCAAAAAACCTGCAGCTGCTGCCACAAAAATGTAACATGTCATCGAAATATATGCTTTTAATAGACTTGCGATGAACTCGAAGTAGCACATTATCTGCTTGAACTCGGTGTATGTAATTAACTTCAAGTTTATTCACATGTTTAATTGAAAAAAAAAATTTAATTAATCTTTGAAATATTGATTTATCAAATATAAAGTTCGACTATATTGTATTGTTGCTGTCATTTGGTATTTGAGAATGAATACCTGTCTCGTTGCATCGTTTTCTAGTCATCAACGATTTGATTGGTAATTCGTGATTACAAACATTAAAATCTAATACTAATTAACATTTATCTTCAAGACCCATTTTAGAAAATATAAAAATATGTTTCAATGCAGTTTAACTGTTTTAGTAAACTGGTGATGCTTTCGATATCTCAAAGTTCTTTTCACATTCATCATCGGAAGTTCTTGCTATATGCTGAGATAATCATTTTTATCCGAAACTTTTATACCCAAGTTTTTGTGCTATTGGCAGAATTAAAATTGAAAATTTGAAATATAAGAAAAGAAACTTTTTCGTGATATTCACATTTTCGACCGCGTTGACCTTTTATAGAAAAAGTACATTTTTTTCTCTCACATAGACTAGTTGTTGTTATTTCTTTTTTTCTTGGACGATGGTAGATTATTCGCTGCAAAGTTACACGTACAATGGTCTCGGAAAATTGGCGGCCATCAAAATTGATAACATGAACCTTCGGTTTTAGTATTGGATAGGCCAGTGTCCGACCAGTGCCCGTTACCCACCTATAATGTACGACAGTGAAGAGGTAGCAAGTATATGACGGATTCCGAATAAACTTCACATGATCAAATATGGAACGATTAAATATTTTCTACACTTTGTGTTTTCTGTAAGTAGTCGATAATGTTATAATCTCAGGAAAAAAAATATACATGTATTTTCATTGAACATAGAAAATACAAACTCATTTTTATTGAGATTGTTCTACATTCTTTGCCTTTTGGACCACAACATAGCGTATAACGCAACGTGGTAATCAAAATGGCGATATGCGGAGGATCTATTATTCCAAAACTCTATTAGATTAATCCTAGGTAGGTAATAAACAGGAGTTCAAATTTTCCAAGGGCCATCTATCTATCAATAATGAATCCATGATAAATTGAAGACAGCTAGCGCATACTAGTACGTGATCCTTTTATTTGAAAGAGAAATTTGTAAATATAAAATCTTTTACTAATTTTTTTCTTTTTATATTTGATCAAGCAGTTTGTAAGTTGACCAAATAATGAGGAAAATTTATGAATGTGATACAGTGATGATGATTTTTCGCTGTCAAGTTTGGTTAAATTATTATGAGATTTGGATGCGAATATATATTACAAAAACTTCTCGAAAGCTATAATACTTCACAGCTGTTTTCGAGTTATTGAAATTGGTTTGAGATCATCAAAGATAATTTAAAATAATACTTCATTATGTTATTCATTATGCCTTTCTGTATATCTTATATCAATTTTGATCGGAACTTAAACTTATAAAGCCCAAGTCGTATTAGGATGTAGCAACGAATGAAATATGTATCATCACCAGTGGTTTTCTATTTGCAATTGCTGCAGCCCCGCAAAGGGAAAAATAATAACAAAAGAAGGTTTCTTTCAATATAGTTATTGTACTGCGGTGGTTTTCAAAGTGCATGTAAATCGGGGGTTGAACGTATCGGCTTACAGTTGAAATAGGGTCACCATGGATAATATAGGGACCTATCTCGGCAATTGATCTGCAATACAGATTTATCTATGGCAAATTTAAGGTCAATTCCAATCCTTACCTATTCTAATAGTCTACTCTAGACTCTAGAATCTCCCAATCAATTGCGTTTTTTAAGATATTTATATATTGTAATCCTCCTTTTTAGCATCAAGGAACGAAAATTAGTCGTTATTCAAAATAGTTCTGGTGCCTTTATACGGGTCAAAAGTACGGTCAAACGTTCGGAGTATATATAAGTTTGAAGTATAAATACATAGAAGTTATAACTGTTTTTCTGTCTATCCGAACCTACTATCTACGTGAACTATTGACCTATGCCCCGGTGAACCACCCGTGTCCTTTTAGGCTATGTCAGGCCTATTAAAGTCTTTGAACCTTATTCATTTTTATTAAACTGTTGTTAAGCATTTGACAATTGAACTAAATTTGCTCTTCAAATCCGATATTACCGTCTGCGTGACCTTTTTGAAACACCGTGCCCCTTTTTGTATGACCCCCGGGTGAACCATATGAAAGGTAAACAAGAATGCACAAATTTCTATCATTCACACGAGCACGCGTTTTATGTCACATGAAGGCACGCAATTCCATGGTTCAACATTCGGTCACTTTGCCGTGTCGACTATGTGACGTCACATCGATTAAAGAAACCCGAAATAGAAAATCGTTATTTTGCATTTGTAGATGTTCGGATATGTAAATGTTATTAGTTTTCTCGACTATCCCATACTCTCTAGCGATCATATTACTTTCCAGTCGAATGACCCATGCTTTGTGAAAACTGTAATATCTAAAATATGACATTAGCACGCACGATGAGTATGCAAAAAACGTCTATGCAAAGAGGGTTCGAGTCCCGTTGAACCACTGTAATGGTTGCCAAAGAATCAATGCACAAATTTTAGGAAAGAGACTTTGTCACCCATAAAACAGAGGTACCAGTATGTTCGGCCCGTCACGTAATATGCCCCCATATCGCACGTTGAATTAAATAAAACAAAGACCGCAACTGCGGTTTAAATTTTTCTCGAGGGCAAAATTTGGTTTCTTGGAATCCCGGATTTTAATAAAATTAATGTCGTAATCTAGACAAAAAAGATAAGTCGAGATTCCGATTCCTGACTGCGTGCGGTTTATCAAAACAAAATAAAACTATTTTCCGTGCACTTTGTGATACACTAACATATTCACTTACTTATACTTGAGAACGAACGACATAACCGTGTTTTGTGTATGCCAGTGAATAATAATGTAAATTTATATCTACTACATGGTTTGACAATTGTGTGGATCATTGTTGTGCAAGGAAGTATTGACCAGAGACTGGAGAAAATACATTTGCAATAATATCGTCGCTAGACAGGGGTAAATATTACACGCTAATGATATAATAAGTAATATACAGCTTATCTGACCACTGAAGTAGTATATAATCTCTGGTCTGAGCTTTGGAAATAACTCACCAAAACACTATAGACTAGTAATATTTATTATGCAAAAAACATTTTTTTTTTGGTTTATTTGTAATAGACTTCATAAATCGAAACTAATGGGTTATTATTTACCACCAATCAATAAAAGAGTATATTTTATTTTTTTTTTCGGACGTGTTGTATTATTTAAAGCAGTAGAAATAGTGTCCAAAAATTTTTAATACCTGACTGAACTAGGACCCATCGATGCACATGTCGTGATAATGGGGTATATAGTATGTTGCCCAGGCGAAAAAATTTAGAGCGTAGGAAAGGTTGAAGTATATGTTCAAATGAAATGCTAAATATATCTGCGTGGCCTGTATTTGGGGATCTTAGATCGTACTTTTAAAATTAAATTTGATTCGTTTAAAAACATTTTCCCAATTTCTTTTCGTGTACAACATAAACTTTTACTGGATGGTATATCAACGATTCGACAAAAGCTAAATTTAATTACATCACTAAGATCATGAAAATTTGAGATAGAAGTATCATATTTCAAATATAGTCACATTTGAGCTATACCATGGTTTTGTATTTGTGTCACTCCAGATGACTTAATCACAGTTGAACTGAGCTATAACCTGAAGATTCGCCTCACTGTTAATTTGTCGACTATGTTTCATTTGGCCTTTAAGTTGATTTCTTGAAATTTATTCGACTTACCTTTACGATTGTTCTTAAATGCAACTGATAAATTGATCATTTTCATTCTGCCAGTTGATATCTATTCATTGTTTTGTTTTTTTCGATTTAAATACTACTAAAATATCAAATGTTATTGCTTCATTAACTCAAGATTGATTTTGGGAACAAGACTAAAGTCACCATTGTAAAATATACATTTATTTGAGAAGTGTCACTATCAATTATGTTTTACTACTCTCATTAAAAATTTGCAGTATATTTGCAACAGCAAGATTACTGGACTATTGGGCCAACAGATTTTTAAAAATACAGAACAGTAACAATAAGTTTATTTCAACACGTGTTTACATTTCCTGTACGTTGGTCTCGTAAATTATGTGGGAGAATTATTTTCTTCCAGTTGACAATGACGCATTGTTGCGTATGTTCAATGTTTTTATACTTCAATCTCAAATTCGAAAAAGCGGGTCGAGTCCATTCCCTAACGACTCTTCGTGAAAACTTTCTTTACGTGTTTTTTCAAGAATTCAATACATACAATTAGAATTTTACCAATGCATTGCAATGTAACATTGAATTATCTTACCCAATTGACTGGCTCACAGCGATTACAGAAGTCTGTAAAGTTGTGTTATATTCTTGTCAGAAGTAATAACTGCAAGTGTTATTCAGTTTACCCTTTCTCTACAGATTTTTTCATATTCCAAGTACATAAAAAGTATAAGCTTGTTATTAGTCATGCAGGTGAGTTGTTTCAATTTACAATATAATTATATCCGGATAGTGTATTGTCTATTACATTTTTCTAATGACGCAGCTCATTTTGCTACATTTACAAATTTTCCAGAATAAACAAATAAATGAAAATGAAACTGATTATATTTTTTTAGAAACAGGACAAATTTAAAAAGAAAACAAAGAAAGCGGCCACAAAGAACGAATATTCTACTAACCTTCTTCCTACATGTAAGTTATATGTTTTTGTCAAACAGCGGGTTTTCTTGCAAATATTTGAAAACGACACTGATTTTGTCCTTCCATTTTCTGATTTTGTCGATCCATTTTGTCTTTTTAATTACATACATCAGCGCATTTTATCGATTTGCATAGTAATTATTTGCGGCCAATTGAACAATTAATTAAAAGTAGACTTTGTCAAATTTCACTTTAAAATTTCGCGTTTCAATTTTCATCGAGCTATTGTCTAGAAAGGTAATGATCAGAAATAAATCCCCAAATTCAATCCGAATCTGAATAAAAATAATCATCGATCTGAACATCTTAGAGATTCAGTTAAGGATAAATTGAAAAACGAACATTGTGACTGGCGGGTGCAAAGCAATGCAATTGGATTCACTTGATAAACGCGATTAAGGCTGACATAAATAAAACAAAGTAACCTTCCATAACTTACAATTTCCTTTCTTCATATTATAGACAGGGTCGACTATAGATGTTACTGCATCCGATGGAAGACGATCCTGTGACAATGTCAGCAAAGAGAAAGACGCTGAAAAGAGAAGGCTTTGGTTCTTCTGAAATATTCGATGATTCAATTCTGCCCTTGTCAGCAACACTTTGTTTATCATAATGTTTTTTCCAGATTCAATTTTATGCTTTATGCAAATTATGATTTTGAAAACCGGTGATGCAGAGTCAACGCATAACCAAAGTTCAGTTAGCTGCTTATCTAAGTTCATTGTATATAATGAAAATTGGTGCCTGTATATAGTAATATTGTTGTTCAAATCAATTTTTTTAAATTGATTTATGCTTTACACAACGGAGCCTATAATTATGCAAGTCCAATAGGAAGGTATGTGTGCTTGGGATCATGTGTCGTGCACTCACCATGTTAAACTGCGCTGCATTTTTAGCATTTCTTAGTTATTTAATTGTGTTGTTTTATTAGTTTATTTTGTTTTTCTTTGCTTTTTTTGTCATTTTACTTGTGTCTCGTGTCAGTAGCCAGCGATATATAATATCTGCGGGAAAAGCAGATATTTAAAGCAGCATTAGATTTAATAAGCTATGTATGTACGGCAACATCGCAAGATACGGCAAGGTGCCAATATTATTGAAATAATTCCTATTTTGGTAATTATCAAGTTACTCGTTTAATGTAAATAGATAACTCAGATACCTCCACCTGGATTTTTTCTGATCTAAAATTTAACTCTCAATGTATTTGCGTATGTTAATCATTCTGAAAACTCTGTTGGAAATTTTAGTTTTAGACTTACAGTCAAAATTCCTTTGGAACAAAAATTTCCCTTGTATATTGGGAAATTCGAATAACGACTCAAAACAATTTGCGAATAAGTGATGAGTTTCATAACATGTTTATTTCGCTTTCGGAATACTTCAAAACTAATCGCTTTATTCTTAAGTTGGCTCTCAAATTGTTTTGTGTCGTAGTCGTATATATACGAATTTCCCAATATACAAAAAGAGAAATTTTTCCACGGAAGGAAATTTGAGTGAATGTCTAAAACTAAAATTTCCAACAGAGTTTCCAGAATGCTTAACATACGCAAATACATTGGATAAAATTTTGGATTTCTCAAAGTCATCAGATAAAGTCCAGGTCGAAGTATGTCGGTTACTTATTTACATTGAACGGTAACTCAATATTTGCCATAATAGGTTTCAATAATATTGGCGCCTTGCCGTCTCTTGCGATGTTATCGTACAATAATCTTTGTCTTTACCCTGAATCTAATGATGATTTTGATATCTGCACAACGGTTATTCACACTGTATGCCTATCTATGTCTGGCTACTAACACGGGACATAAGTAAAGTGACAAAAAAAGAAAAAATTATTCGAAATTTAATAACGATATTGGTCTCCAAGTTATAAACCTTTTTTTCCCTGGATTTTCTAGAGTAATGTGATTACCGCCATATTCATAAACTGAGAGATTTTCTCATATTTTGCGCAAACACTGAATACTCTATACGTTTATAGAAAACAAAAGTTTAAAAGTTGGCCACGCAAAGTTTAAAAACATTTTTGTGAGTCTATCTAGACCTGGGGCTTCATCCAGCGTCGTGAATTTGAAAGCCACAATTATTTATTCTACAGATCTTTCTTGATCTAAAATTGTCTTATTCAACTCCAAATTAAATGTTCTAAAATCTAAATTATATAACAAATTTATTGGATGAGTATAATTTTACATCTCCCTTTACATTGAAAAAGGCTTTTGCTCTTTTATCCTTTAAATCTGCAGCAATTCTTCCATTTTGTGTTTTCGAAGGTTTGAATTGTTTCAATTTGTCCCTTTATGTTTCTGAATTCAGGAAGTATTTTGGTGGCCCTTCAACTTTTTCTAATCATTTAGTCTTCGATCTCACAATTTAACCCTGCAGTTTGCTTTTACCAATAACATAAAGAACTTATCAGTTGCAACAAATTCTGTTTACATTCTGTACAATTATGACGTTTTATTGTATATTGGTGAGCATTCTCATACTTGTTTTTGAATTCTATTCTTCTTCCATTCTTTTCTATGCGCAAGTTATCCCCTCGCAAATGAATTGTTTTCAAAGTCGTTGGTGATACCAATTTTTTATTTTTGTATCTGCGAATAACCCATCAAAGTATTTTTGTTGACTTTCAACCTTCTAATCAACAATCTGTTTTCCTTCAATAATATTTGGGCATTGTTTATCGACATTTTTCGGCTCGGCCTGTTTCATAAAATTTGTTATTTGAAAAATGGTTTTGGTCTTCGTGTTCATATATTTAGGTTAAGACATTGCTTCATTGTATTTCTATTGCATTGTGGCGTATTCTACACATAGCAAGTCTGGGCTTGGAATATTAAGTCCTGTAGGAGCCAAGGAAAGTTTGAAAGTCTCCTTTCATATCTGAGAACAGTACCAAATGACCACACAGAAGAACAAGAGAGCTATGCTCAAATATATGGACACGTGGCGCCACATAGTGGCCAATTTTGATGACGTCCAGCACACAAAAAAACGAATTCCATGCAGCTCACGGGAATATTTGAAATGAATAAAAGTAATAGCCTTCTAGAAAAAAATTGAATCTTAATCAATGAAAATTTCAAAGCAATTGGTCCGGTAATTGAAGAGAAAGGCGATATTTTTCATAACGATACCAAGAAGAATATAAACAAGAAGAAGAAGAAGAGTGCCAGCATAAAATGCAAAACGATCGTTATCGTTGCTTATCAACAATAACAGTTCTCCAACAATCAAGTTGCTAAAACTTGGCTAATGTTTATATTTGAACCTTGGGTGTCGCTGCTTGATAACCAGCTTTGGTTCTCCGCAGCTTCCCCTCCCCAGTGAAATGTGTATTTAATATTATTCGTCATAATTTTGCATGTTTATCAAGTTGCTAAAACTTGACTAATGTTTATTTGGATATTTGAACCTTGGGTATCGCTGCTTAATAACCAGCTTTGGTTCCCCGCGGCTTCCCTTCCCTAGTGAAATGTGTATTTACTATTATTTGTTCGTCTTAATTTTGCATGGTTATCATTTTTACTGGATGGAAAAAATAAACTTGACTATGATTATGTTATGTCCACTAACGTGTCCAATAATTTAGCAAAATTATTGTTATCCATTGATTCACTTCATCTCCCTTGGCCGATACCGGCAAGAGCGGCCTGCTCTTTATATCATCCCAAACTCCGAGTGACTACCAGTATAGAGGACTTGCACGGGTCACGTGATTTTGTTTTCAGTTATATTCCACTGTTTTCAAAAGATTCGGAACGTCGCGCAATGTGGATATCATCTATTGGCAAGACTGCTTGGTGTCAAGTCCAGAAGTCATCTCGCTTGTGTTTCACTGTTTGCGGACAGCACTTCGTAGATGGTGAGTGATAATGTGCCGTTATCAATTTCTTTAAATATTCCTAAGCTCCCTCATTTCAATGGAAAGCGGATAACAAACTACTGTTATTGGTAGACTAGGCGTAGGCCTACTTGCTTGTCTACTTGCAGGTTTGACTTGTGTAAGGAATTAATCATCAATTGCCATAAGGTATTGTTTCCCTAGTTAGCAGGTAATCTATTAGTAAGTGTGAAAAGTTGAATAGATAACTAAAGTTTACCGCCAGTGCTATGCCATTCTATGTCGGGATTAGTTAGCCAGTTATTTGTTTTCAGAAGCATGGACTTAATGGTGGGGGATGTAGTAACCGACCAGCGGTCGTGTGAACCACCCTCAGTGGAAAGAGAGCTGCAATCCTCTCGCACATAACTATCCCCGCATGGGTTTGGAACCTGTGGAACTACCAGGGTGATCAGAGATGCGGACCACTGGCGTTAAACTTTAGTTATCTAGTCAACTTTTCTCACTTAGTAATAGATTACCTGCTAACCAGGGAAACAATACCTTATGGCAATTGATGATTAATTCCTTACACAAATCAAGTCTGCAAGTAGGCCTACCAATAACAGTAGTTTGTCATCTGCTTTCCATTGAAATGAGAGAGCTTATGAATATTAAAAGAAATTGTTAACGGCACATTATCACTACCCGTCAACGAATTGCTGTTCGCAAACAGTGAAACACAAGCGAGATGACTTTTGGACTTGACACCAAGCAGTCCTGCCAATAGATGATATCCACATTGCGCGACGTTCCGGATCTTTTGGAAACAGTGGAATATAACTGAAGATCCATTTTGTTGTCTATCTATACTATACTGACAGCCAACGGAACAATACGAAATAACCATTTCAACAGCCAAACAAAACGGAAACCAATGGATCTTTCCCCGACCTTTGAACCCCGAAAAATTCTTCCTATACTTTACCATTGCAAAATTTCCGGGGCTATTTTAAGAGTGCTTTTGCGAGTTGGCGCCCGTGAAATGAGGGTATGTGTTTCGAACCATCATTATGATTCATCGCATACAACAATCTGTTTTTTAACAGTACTGTTAAAGAATTTTAGCCTAGTCTATCACAGCTATTTCTACACTAATTTTCATTACGACAATTAAATTAAAACTCCTAGGAAGACAGGGTGACCATTGAATTATCTGATTTACATTTAAGTTTCCAAAACACAACTGAAAACTAACGAATGGAGTTCAAAAATGCGAAAACGAGGTAATGTTTACGACCACGCTTGAAAATCTGTCTGAGTGAGAAAAGTGTCTGAGCGGATGCGAAAAGGGAGCATTGTTACGTCACTTTTTGCAATTAGCTGATTGGCCAATGTCACGAAGTAAACAAGGAAGTCGATTCTTGGAGAAAGGTCCATAATTCGACTTGCAACTGAGTGAACTGACAGGAGCCAGCTGGACGTTTTTGTTTTTTTGCCGTCCAGTAAACAAAGTCACGTGACCCATGCAAATCCTATATATCAGCCAGTCTCGTTTTGCCGCTTTTGATTTGGCGGCGCGTGTCACATTGTAGTACTATGGTTAAGTAGTACAGCAGTAGAAGTAGACTAGTGTGGTGGTGTCTGATCCGAATGTTCACATGCAGACATAGGTGTACGTACAGACGTAGCTGAGCAGTTTTAATAAGCTTACTATTTGTTATTGAGACTAGTGGCGTTTCACACTGCAGCACTGGGTAATGATAATAAATAGGACTGTTCGAGCTCCTTTACAGATTTCAGGATTTATTAATTTGGTACTAGTATTCAATTTATCGATACCGTATTCAAAAAAAGTATGTCTTTATGTGGGCTAGGCTATGAGGCAAAAAAAATTGTGAAACATTTTATGTAATATGTTTCCCCATTAAAAATATTGCACATACACTGATACAGACATGTGATGTACGGGGGTCTTACTACTTACTGAATACAGCGCGAAACAGAGGAAAACAGATGGAAGCCAGCGCAAAACAGAGGGAAACAGCGCAAAACAGGAGACGCAGTCATTACCACCTCCTGCCACGAAAGAACCACGGCGCCTCTCGCCATGCAGCCATGGTTTTATGGCTCTATTTCCGGTACCGTAGTACCGGTATATTTACAAAGTTATGTACCGGATTATAGGTCATCATGCGAAATTTTATCTACCTTTTTGGTGCTCCAGAAGTATGTGCAGCAATATGTTGCACAACCTGAATCCGCCACACACACACATACTATTTTCAGGTTGTGCGCCATCTTGGTGCACATACTTCTGGAGGTCCCTTTTTACCTAACCCTAACCCTAAAGCCAACCATATCCATATGGAAAATGTTCTAAATTATGGTACCCAAAATGTGCCACCAGCAGGGGCAGACCTGCGATTACAGCATTTCTGGCTACATATGATGGTTTGTGTTTTTAATTTGCTGCCGTGGTACTCCAACTCAAAACAAGTTGCCCTGAACTCATTGCAAAAAATTTTTCTGCTTCACACTGTTTCCCTCTGTTTTGCGCTGTTTCCCCACTGTTTTGCGCTGTTTCCCTCTGTTTTGCGCTCTTTGTGGTGTTTCGCGCTGTATTCAGTAAGTAGTAAGACCGGATGTACGGTACTGATATATGACAACCGCTGCCACAAAATTTTTATAGTTTGTAAAAATTTGCCTTGTTCGTCTTCTGATCAGCGTTTTCAAATCTTAGATTGATTTCATAGTTATTGCCCGATTTTGTAGTGTGCTTCAACTGTTTTGGTGGACAGCCACTTACTCTTACGTTTTTTTTAAGGTTTTGCTTCCCCTCCAAAATTTTCCATTTTTAATTTGTGTAATTAGTGGAGTTTTTGAAATAAATTTATCTTTTGCGTTCAGTGTTGTTTTGTTTTATACCAGAGCAACCAAAATAAAATAATAATTGATTGATTGGACTTATTACTGTATTATCGTTATTCATTTTTAATGTTATGTTTGTTTTTAATAGATTGCGATAACGTATCTGATTGGCGTGGTAGTTGCAGCAGATAAAATATAGGAAATTTAGCTTGTATTTAGTTTTTCAATCAACTTTTCATTTCATTCGCAAGTTAGAAGATCACAATGTCGAGCGGGATCTCATTAAAAGAAATCCGAGATAAAGTAGAGGGAAATGAGATGGATCTCAGTCTAATGCAGATAACAAAAGTTCCTGTGAAAGAAATCTTGTCAATTGCTAAAGCGACATCAGTTGATTTATCCTGCAATCAAATCATCAGACTACCTGAAAATTTTTGTTCAACTTTGCATTATTTAATAAAACTTGACTTGAGCAAAAATCTACTTGAAGAATTACCTCATGACATTTACAAACTCTCTGCCCTTCAGCATTTGGATTTGTACGATAATAAATTGACGACGCTTCCTGTTGATATCTCCAGAATGAAAACATTGAAATATCTTGATCTGAAAGACAATCCTCTTGATCCCGTTTTAGTAAAGATTGTCGGCGGTTGTTTGGATGATAAAGAATGTAAAAAGTGTGCGACTCAAGTCATCGCTCATTTCAAAGTTCTGTCGTCCGACATGGAAAGAAAAAGACAAGAAGTATTGAAGAGGGATCGTGAAAAACAAGCATTGATAAAACAAGCAGAAGAGGAAGAAGAAAGGAAAAAGAACATTGAACGAAAAAAAGCGAAGAAGGTTGAAAAAGAAGCAAGGCGGAAAAGGTGGGAAGAAATACAGAGAGTAAAAGAAATAGAAACAAAAAAGCGCAAGAGGACAGATGAAAGCAGCAGTGAAAGTGAAAGAGATTCTTCTGATGATAGAAAAAAAGATCTTAGCAAGTCAAAATCTTGGCTTCTTAGTTTTTGGGGAGTTCTTCTGATGTCCATTTTAGCTGTGTTTGCCTCTGCAATAGGAATTCGTTTATATTGCCAAGAAAATGAAGCAAATGAGGAATGCATATTGGTACGAGATTGGACAAATAATTATAAAGAGGCAACAAGGGAACATCTGGGTGCATTCGTACAAAATGCCAAACAAATTGTCAATTTTGGTTTAGCAAAGTTGTCAGGAGTTGCAAAAAATCTAGGGTACTGATCTTACGTAAGCGTGCTATCATGGGCATGCTTTGATCCATCTATCTCTAGAAGATTTATTGTTATTAAAAATAGCAAATCGTCAAATATTTGATGGCAAATTCTTTAATGGATAGTGCTTGAAGAGTTCAGAATTGCAAAAAAATGTAATTTATTATAAATTATATATTCATTAGGCATATCCATATATATAGCCTACATAAATATATATATATATTTTATATGTTGAAACCTGTCATATCTCTGCAGCAGTGCCAAATTACTTTCTTTATCTTCTGGTTAGGTTTTGTGTGTCGTTTTTTATACTTTACCAACAAAACAACATGTAGTAGCCTAGTAAAGTTTATAACCTATTGCTAGTTTGGTCGTCTTTATTGTCAAAACTTTGTATTAATTCAGCGCACTGAAAGTGAATAGTATCTTTTTATGAATTAATGTGGTGGTGGTGTAAGTATAGCGTTGGTATGTTGTTTCATAGTTTGAGGTGCTTTATTGTTTTGCATTACATTTGTTCCAAGCAAAACCATTGTTATTAGGGCTTTATTGCATGTTCTGAATAGGATGTGAAAGTTGGAATTTACTTCGAGAACTACTCCAGACTCCTGCTGCACAGAATGTTTAGTCAACCAATTGCTCTTCTAGTTTTTGTTGGAAACTAGATTACTGCTATCAGAAGCCTGAAATTTCTATTTTGGTTCCTACTTCTGGGAGTTTGAAAACATGACAAAATCGGAATGGCACAAACTGCACAGTACTGGTTTTAACTGTAAATCACACTAGGCATTTCACATTAGAACAAAAATATCAAGATTGAACTTCCTATTGTCTTTTATTCATTATATTGTGGAAGTATGAAACGATAATGTGTATTATATTTGCTAACTGTACTTGTGATTAGGCAATTTTGTGTTCGATTTTTATTTTTTGAACCCAATATCAACAAAACAGTTGTTTATTATTTAAACTCAATGAGCAATTGTTAAATTTTATTGAAATTCTAATATTTCAGAATCTGTCTAAACAAGGTTTTTCACATACAAATAATTTGGTAATATAATACTAAATCACATTCATATAGAGATTATTTATATTGACTCGCTGTTGCGGTGTATTTAGGTCATAATATCTACCAGTTATGATATAAAACTCGATTCATCCCCATTATTCGGACATATCATTTTTTGCATGTTAGTATAAATATTTGCATTGTGTTTGTCTTTAATCTTATATTTGGTTATTTTAGTGCAATTATGTCTATTCCATTGATTTCTAATTTGACAGCCACTGCTTTAGTTCAAATTGCTTGCAAGTTCAATTAGTGCTTATTTTTGATGTTATTTCATGATATTTGTTATTATGGTGAGCTTAATTAGTATATAGAGATCCAGAAGTATATCTATATTTTAATGTTGCTATGTTGGGCCAGGTTATATTGGTTATTTCAAAGTGTAATGCTTTATAGGGTATATTATTGGTAATTGTGTGTGGCCATGCTCCCAATCAATGATATAATATAATGAATTTTTACTAATCCGTATCATATGACATGTGTATTTGACTAGTGCAATTAAAAATTAAATCTTTTTTTTTCATTGCCAAAAGCTGGTGCTATTCGATACCACAAAAAAGAAACAAATTTTGTCTCTTCCCAGTGCCACCAAATTTTCGTGTACATGAAGAAAATAAAAATATTTTTTTGTTTTTTATTCTACTCGAATAAAACTGCCTAAATTGTCATCCACGATAGTTTTGTCTTTCTATTGAGCTTCAGTCTTTCTTTTCATTGTAACCTGGTCTAATTGTAGGATCATTAACCTGCATAAGTTTATACTAGTTCCGTGATATGTGATAAATTTATTACTTGTTATCAGAATTTGTATCAACATCTGTAGATATAAAACGTTAATTAACATAATAATGAGAATGGAAAACCTGGTTGAACTGGATCATACTTACAGCCATCATTGGTCAGAATCATATAAAACTAATCACAATCATGCAAAACCTATCCACTGGCTTTTATCATCCTGCAGACAAGGAAAACTAGCCAAGGGATCAAGGTGAGATTTTATTTCTCATCACTAATTCAGTTTCAAGAAAATAATTTTTTTTTTTTGGATTTGTTTCAAAAAATGAAATTTAAATTTATGATGAAAGGTTGTTGATTATCAGAATATCTCGCTTTTTTTTTTTTAAATCAACGTTACTTTGAAAAATAAATTCTATGTACGTCTTTGGTGTTTATATAATGCTGAGTGCCTAAAAATTTTCAATGTATTCCTATTGATTTTTAGACTGAGAAGTCAACATATGAATGCTTCAACAAATAGTACAAGCACTGATGGATCAGATGATGAGGTTTGTAGAGTATTTATTGCATCCTGTAGATAAAATTATGAGATCGGTTCAAATTCCAAACACGAATTTCGGTTACTTGCACATGTACATGCCTATTTCCAAGCTTATGCCCAAAACTGGTCATTTTTTATTCAGTTGAAAATAGTTTTGATATCGATCAATTATCACAGAATCTCATTCCTAATTCTGATTGTGTTAAACTTAATAGCCTAGTACAGTGGTTCTCAAACTTTTAAAAAAAATTCCATGACAGACCCCTCGCAATTTTTTTAATGATCTGTGGCGTTGTGCACTAAAATGAAACATTAAAAGATCACAACGAAAAATCAGTGCGCCGTATGGTATAGCGTCAGCTACACCTCTGCAGTCAGTCTGCTTGTAATGGCATCAATTGAACTCTCTCTGTGATATCACAGGCTCACAGCAGTGATTGCAAAGGCAACAAATGCGTATTTGCAAATTTAAGCACTCAATATTTCTATTATCAAACTATATGCCATACAAAAGATTTCTTTCGTGGACCCTCCGAAAGTGCTTCACGGACCCCAAAAGATATTTTTGTCAAAAGGTCCGCGGACCTCAGTTTGGGAACCACTGACATAGTACTTCAAACAGGAAAGCTCCAGATTCTGCTGGCCCACCCAGCTGAATGTTAGTAATATGCTCATTATATCACCAATCACTGATTAGGTATTAATTTTGAGTCTCCTACTGCTGTTGAACATGTATTTCCATATTGCTACAGCTGCATTGTGGTTGCCATGTAATGGTCTTCCTTTGTCTTTAACTACTTCTTTCACCTACACCACCCATCCATTTTATTGAGTTTCCTCTATGCCAGGTTAGTTATGAAATTTTATTCTATGTGTGCCCATTTAATACAATTCCTAAATATCACTCTCTTCCTAATATAATATGCATTCCTTTGATCTGGTTTCACAGATTGATGTCGAATCATTAGATGAGGTGATGGAACCATATGTATCTGGAAGATCTTACGATGTTCATCGGGCAAAATTGAATATGAACGAGACTGAGAGATTTACAACTCACAATTTGCTGTCAGGAAAACTATCAGGGGCGAATATGAGATCTGATATTGACTGGGAAGAATATATAAATAAGTGAGATTTGAATACATAAAAATATATCTGGAATGATGTGTTTTAATGAGATATTTAGCTTTTATAGCTGATTCAGTGTTACTGCTGCTGCCCACAACGGGTTATTGGGCGCACTGTCAATAAATTGCTTTACTGGTACTGGCGCTTCGACTTGATGAGGCACATTATCATTTTTCTTCTGAAAAAAAAATTTGAAGCGCTCCTTATGGTGTGTAAAATAAGGTAGTATTATCTCTTTCTGAAATTACCATCTGTATATAATGACTAATGTGACTTGCTAAATTTGAAGGAATCTACAAAATCTAACATTTTTGAGAGAAAAGAATCAGACAGAATCTAACAGAATCGATGGTTGTGCATCAGGATAAGCATTAGAATCATGCACCATCGCATCTCGGATTACAATGTGCGAATATGCTGGTTCAGCTCCTGTGGCTTATTATGTGCAAGAGGATTGCTGAATTTCGCCCTTTCGTAGCATGGTTTACATAACCATGCATGGTCACATGATTGAGTGGTCTCATCAGATTTTAAAAATTCAATCCAAAAGATTCCAAATCGGTACTTCATTATGCTATTCTATTAGAAAATAAAGATTTGATGTTTTTGGTATTCTCATTATCTAAGTGAAAATACTAATCTTTTTATTTTTATTTTTCAAAGTCATCTCAAAGTTTCAAACCTAACTAAGGGTTTATAATTTCCAGAACATCTTGGAGTATGCAACAAACAAGACTTTATACAAAGGTTGTTAAATTATTAGAAGATGAAAAACTGGCGAGACTGGCGTTCAAGGGGGTATGTAATTTACATCTTGCATTTTGATAGAGTTCTATCATTTTTACATCCTTTCTATGTAGGTATGGACATTTAGGTTTAATAAAATTATATGGAAGTAAAGTAACAATAATAACTGCTATTACTTCCAAGAGTCCAAATAACTTGATTTCTTCAATTGAGTTTAGAAAAAAGTGTGATACTTATAATGAATTTTACACTGTAAATCACGGTCGATTGTACCTTACTACCATTTGTTGAGGGATGTCTCCTTCAGTAATAATTGTAGTGGTCGAATAGTGAATTTGATATTGACATCTTATTACCGGTAACTACAGCATCTGTTGCAGTGAAGTGATAGAAACAGGTGGTCAATGGTCATGCGTATTCTCGTATATTTTTTTATTGCATGTTCCTATTATCAGGTGAATAATGAGCCGATTGCTAGGCGTCTTTCACTTGATCGTTCTGCTGCCTGCTTGAGAAGAATTTTGGCCGAGTTTTCATGGGAACAGAAACTTACTCAGTGGCTTCATTACATTCTTATCAATAGATTACCAGCATCAATGTTGGCCTCTTATCTCGATCTTATTCAGACGTTACGATCGAAGGTATTTTCATTTATTTCGCTGAGCACTCTGTTTGCTTCAAACAAGGCAGCCTCTGATATTTCATGATACGCAAGGGGTTCCTTTTATTGTCTGGAATGACCAGAATCTTTCTTGTTCGGCATTGCCTATCAGTTTATTACACCCTGGGGGGTAAGGTAACAATTTGTGGTGCCAACTCAGTTAATTCTAATCTCTGGGCCATCACGTCACTGAAAATTGGGCTCTATAGTGTTTTTAATTATGTATAAACACATTCAAAGTGAATGAATCAAAATACTGATGATTTCCAGAACTTGTTTTGAATTTCAGAAATTTTGATTTCACTCGTGAAGGATCTAAATGGAAAGAATTTATTCTAATACACTTGTCTGTCATGAGCTACCTATCATCATAATGCCCTGTTAATAATAATGTTAGTAGATAAGTAGTAAAGATGAACAAGGTATTGATAACTTAACTACATCTTTATATCCAGTTTCAGTTTACACTTTACATTTACAGAAAAACTATTTTTCCTTGCCTAAATTTCATATGTGAGCATGGCTATTTGCACTCCGAAGGCTGTTAGAAAACTGCCTAAACAACTAGACCCAGTTTTATAGTGTTGATTACTGATTAGTAGTTTAGTACCATCGACTTTCAATTTCTTTCAACTTGTAAATTGGTTGTAATCATCTGCTGTTTATATTTTACAGGTTCCAACATTAGTTGAACGTATGATTGCTCAATCTGTAAATGACGCAGCAAATGGTTCCATGAACTGTTTAGAGATATTATTGAAAAGACCATGGGAACCAATGTTGCTGAAACACTCCCAAAATACAAAACAGGTGGGATAATTACTTTTCTTCCAGACTTCTAATTAATATTTTCTAGGTGGTTACACCCCAAAATTAAAATAAATTTTCTTTAGTTATGATTTTGTGGAAATGGGAGAATCGAAAATGGATTTTTGTGGTGAATTGTGACATAAGACTTTCATTATGACATATTGTATATACTCTCATATAATTCGATCAGAGTTATGCGCGTATAAGCCGCCTTAGTTGGGAAACTTTGTTTACACAACTTATATGCTATATACGGTACATCTGGTTCTATTTTTTTATGTTTTCGATATTCCAGAGATGTATTCCTTATGTGCAATGTAAGAAATCTTAAAAAAAGTGATAGAAACAGATGTGATATAACATAAATTTTTAAACTAAGGATACTTCAAAGTGGAATAAGTACGTTCTTCTTTCTTGAATAGCACACATAATTTGTTATGCTCTTTGTGGGACGGTTAGCTCAGAGTGACCACGGCTTTTGTGAGAGACTTCTATTATCACAGTTACATGCCGAGTACCTTGCCTATATATTCTGTAAAATAATAATAATTAGTCTTTTTTCATCATAATTCTAATTACATTTTATTGCTGCCTGATATTATGAAAAACGTTCCAACTAATTAATTTAGTATGGTTTCGTTTATTAAAATATTGTTAGTTACTCTTTTTCGTTTTTTAGTTTTGTTAATTTTTATTTAATGCTATGTATATTTCAGAAATCATATGATTTACCGATTATATTGGTTGTTCCTAACTCACCATATGTTCCATCACCTACAATGTCACATAGAAAAAGATTCTGGAACTCTCATCTTGGACAAGTGGGAAAGGTAGGCTCGGGCTCAAATTTACTAATTTTGAAAGTAGGTGATCTGTTTTTATTTAAAAAAAAAAAAAACTAAGGTGCTCCCGAAGTATGCGAACCAAGATGGCGGACATCAGAACGTAACATGGGTAACAGGTTAGGGTCAGGCGATAATTTTTTTCCAATTTTCCTTATTTTAGTCCTATTATCAGATCGAAGACTAGTCAAGAGCCTCCCGTAGTATTTATACCTAAAATTATGGCCTAACCCTAACCTAGTACACATATTACATTCCGATGTCCGCCATCTTGGTTCGCATACTTCGGGAGCCCCTAAACTAATTTATTTGTGTGCTAGTTATATTGGATATAAATAATGTTTGTGATCTTTGTGATTATATCGGTTTCAAGTCTCAGAAGAATATAATTAAATCTTTATCTTCTGATTAAAAAGGAATATTGATTCTTGTGCGGTATCACTTAATCATAAAAATTTAAAAAACTTGTCTAATTCTTAAGATACAATTAGGCATTTGCAGTTTGATTGGAAAATAGGCCCCTTTAAACATTAAACCATATTCACCCCGATTCAAATATTTCATTGGAGGATGGCAAATAAAGGGTTCAATTTCCTCCTGTATATATGGTTTACCTAAAAACAGCAAGCTTACATATCGCCATTGGTAACACATTAATAAATAAATTACTGAGAAGGTCTGTTTAAAATTTATTAATTATCGTTATATATTAAAATAAAATATTGAGGAAATTGTTATCAAATCAATGCATGCTTTATTCGATATAATAATAGAATTACCGTAATATATTATAATTATAATGAAAAATCAAATATTATATCATATTTTGATTCGTAGTATGTACTCTTGTATTTCTCAGAATTTTATATACTTTACATATTATGCATCCGCTTCCCAATTTAGCAAGATGAAAGATTCATACGCCATGCTATTTTAACAAAATTTTCGGTCCAAAAATCAGTATTCAACGATTCATAAGTCTCTGACTCTTTTCAGGTTGTGATGATTGCTGGACCAGAAAAAGCGAAAGACATGACCATACTTGCCTATATAGAACAACTTTCTACGATTGTACGAACAAGAATAAACTTATATCATACCAAGTATCCTGACAAACCTATTATCCTTGCTGGCTGGCATACTGCAACCATTTTAAACTGCCATGTTAGTAAGCTTCAATATTTATTTTTAGTGTAGATTGGAAATCAAGACTTAATTTAAATAGATAGTGTTTATCTTTCATATTTTAATTGATTTTAGACTATTTGTTTGATTTTTGTAATCCTTGATTTTAGGAATGATTTAGAATAGTTTCCATTGACATTGGCAGTCCATACTATCTATGAGCAATTAAAATTAACCATCGAATTTCTGAAAGTGTTTAAGAAAAAATTGAAAAAATTCATTGAATTCTGGAAGCGTTAAAAAAAATCAAAAACAATTCTCTTGAATCGAAAATAAATTAAATGGCTGTTGACATTTTCTCGCATCACCAAAATAGATCTTGATGAATATATATTGACTTTTAGAATATTTACCAATCTAAAATATATTATACATTAAATATTGAAAATAATATATTTGCGATGATAGAATATTCAATTTTTGCCATTGTTGGTTTAATCTTGATTAATTTATTACAATTTCTGTGAAGTCTTATTTCAATTTTCCAGATTGCATTGGCTGAAAAATTATCTGCCATAATATGTTTTGGATTTCCAATGCAGACTTTGAATGGATCACGAGGAGTAAGTTATTATCACATTTAATTCATAACCAAATGTTATACAGTTTTCATAAAATATAATGCAAACGGCAAATCATTTACCCAGATTCTATAAAACTGTTGTTCCATTTATTTTAGAAGTTTATTTTTTTTGTGAAAGGTAGATTTGCTTAGTTAAGCATAGGTTTGATAAGCAGATTCAAAACATTCAGAGCATAAATCCACCAACTTCTTCACATTCCAGCACTTCCAAAATTTCATCTTCTTCTATCACTATGAAGTCATTGCACGAGTTTGATATGATTTGATTATTACCTACACATTTTCAGACAGTGGATGATGTTTTTTGCGATTTGAATACTCCAATATTATTCGTTGTTGGCGAGGAAGCTGACTTATGTGATATTGATCAAATTGAAGATTTTCGTGAGAAACTACTCACCCATTGTCAGAGTAATTTACTCGCTGTACCTGGTGCTGATGACGCATTGAGGGTTTCAGATAAGGTCAAGAAGACTGCATGTGTTACACAGACAATGGTTGATAAGTATGTTGAATATTGCTGAATGCTAATGTCTATGTTCTCTGCTAAAGTCAAGATCTAAGTTTGTGCTCTTCAGGTCAATCTGAAACTATTTCTTGTGCAAGCTACGTATAGCCAATTTTATTGTACGTGATTGTTACGGGGTAAGAAGTATACTGATACTCCGGTAGTCGAAAATAATTCGACTAGGGATTTGCTTAGGTACTAAAACTTTTTTTTGCCATAAGAAACAATGGTAATCATTTTAGTTTGTTCTTACGCATTCCAAAATACCCAAAATATTAACAAAACCACAGTATTTTTTTCACTACTGGTAGATTTGTTTGGTCAACTACTGAGTAGTGTTCTAGTATCGAGTCGTTCGACTACCAGGGCATCACTGTAATAACAGTTTCTCTGCCAAGTGTTGGGAACACACTTTCCATCACACCTCTGGTAACCTGCTTGTGTTCAGAGGTTCGAATGATGATGAGGGAGAATTATATCAGAGATGATTGCTGTCATAGAGTTCACTTTATTGCTGGCCAGTAACAGCATACTTCCTTATTTCAAATGAAACTATTTTCATACCTCACATGGGCTTGTATTAAGCCTTCCCATTGCCTTTCCTCTCTTTTGTGAATCCTATTTCTTTAGTGCTGTAAACCATAGCTAAAAAATTTTATTAAAATAGTTTGAAAACTTAGGAAATAATGCCAACTCATTTGACCAACTGAATATTTTGGGTCCCCAGTACTTAGTAGCTGAAAACCTTCAAGAAATTCGTTGACTGATTGAACCAAGCCAAATTCTCAGCCGACAAAACAATTCATGTTGCATTTACAAGCTGAGGAGATTTTGGTCTGTGTATTTGTCTCTAAACAGTTGTTTTTATTATTCAAATTCAGGATGATACTACACTACATTGAAGACTTTTTGTCAGACACCTTGATAAAGAATGAAGTTGAGACATGGACGATTACAGAATCAAGTTTAAGTGAAGTGAGTTTTCTTGTAATTGTGTTGCATTGATGTTACAATAGTTACAATATTGGTAATTTCTATAATCTATTTTGAACCACGCCATGGTATAAAAAATCATGATACACAATACAATTCAAAACATGAGAAATAACAGTAATGCCAATCTCACCTTGTGACATAGTCGTTTGGTTGAGAATTGCTAGTTTTAATTAAAAAGGTGGGTGCTTTGGGTAACCATTAGGGGTGTTGAGACAATCATCTCCCCGTCATTCTAAGTCAAAAGTTTTTATTCCTGCTTGCTGGAATTGAGCTCACAGCAATAGTCTGTAATTACCCTTATTTATCACCAAGATATCATTTAATTTTCATAATTTTTAATTCAATTATTCTTTGTGATTTTATTTAAATATTTTTATTTACAGAATTTCTATCAAAGACAAAGATCAGAAGGTTCGCATTTTTTTTATTTTATGCATGTATTTTGTTTATTGACTACGGTATGTCTCATTATTTTATGTGACAAGTCTAGTGGCGGACATTTATGTTGTTATTCTGTTTTTTTACGACCTTTTTATGCCTTCACTTTGGAAACAAGGCTTTGTACAGGCATACATAGAAGAAGCTGCTACTTTTTGTGATGATCAGGAACCAAAATAATAATAATAAAGTGAAATTTAATTATACAGTACAGCTGAAATTAAAAAAATATGTGCTTGCATATTGTCTCACAAAAGATCGAATTTTGACGCTATTCCAGGGATGGGGAGTTTTGCTACTGGTTCCAAATATTTCAAATTCGATCGATATTTTGATTTAACATAAGTTAGTACAGAAAAAGATTTAAGCGTGACCCCCAGTCATTTCTCGACCCACTTGGGGGTCGAAATCTGAGATCTTTGACCTGTGATACCAACGTAGTTAATTCTACATCAACCGTGTCAAACTAAATAAACACAAATGATGTAAAAACATTCAGGTAAAAGAAAACGGGATTATAAAGATAATAATTTGTCAGAAATAAAACGCAGAAGGCTTTCATCATCGACAACTGCAAAAATATCTGAAATTCTCTCCGGTCAATCATCAGCGAAAGGAAAACATGGTAATTTTTTGTCTTAATACTTTATTTTGTTACAGATTTATTTTGTTACATTTTGTATGCTTCTAACCGTGAGGCCACCACACTCACGGAATGCTGATTACAGCTTCATTCTCTGCTTAATAGAGATGAAATTATTATTAAACTTATTATGTGAAATGAGGTTCTTGCCTTTCGTTGCAAGAATTTCCTTCACTTTATTAACAATATCAGTATTGACCACCTAAGGATCTAACTATCATGAAAAAATTGTGTGTTAATAATAATCTAATAGGACCTCATGAAGTATGCGCACCAAGATGGCGCACAACCTGAAACCAGGTTGTGTACCCGGTCAGGGTTCAGGTTATGCGACATCTTGGTGCGCATACTTCAGGAGTACCATCTAATATATGTATAACGACTGTTAATAATATTCGGCATACTTTAGGTACCAAGACCCCAGTTCAAGGAGTTACCTTCAATCTACAAACTGGATCGATGAGTGGTCTTGCAACAGTTCCAACAGTGCTAGGAAGGTCACTTTCAAAAAACAATGATTCTTTAACGAATATGGGATCAAAACTTGGGAAAGTTTCACAGAAAAACAAAAATCAACAGAGAAGCATCACTATTGATTTAACTAAGGTGTGAAGATGCTCAAGTTTCTTAATTTGTTTCAATTCTTCATAAAATTATAGTAATTTCATGTTGCAACACATATTGCTTCAAATCAGATGTTCTAAACCCTTTTGCAAATTTCAAAAAATAGAGTTATCTCCCAAATTTTTTGATATTTTTATTTCTACAAATATTTTTAATGAGTCATGGGGAAGAATGGGTTTTGGGAGAACGAATTTCAGTACAGAATTGTGAGTGTAGATGTCTAAAATTGATTATGTTATGTTGAAACCACAAAATCATGCAACAGTTTTAATTTTTTTGTTAATAAGTAGCAAGTAGACAATTAGAATCTGTAGTTAGAATATGAACACATTTCCAAATAATTTAATGCCAAGGCCAACCTTGTTACAATCTCCTACGGGCTCAACAGTCACATTTGATTATGTAATGAAAGGTGGGGATTCCTGTATTGAGGAAATGTGGGGATTATTTTTCGTCAGAAATTTATCTCTCGGGTTAATTTAAACCATGGTTTGATGCCCAAACTTCTTCGTTTTGGTCTTCTGTGACAATATATCTGAGCATTGCTATCTTGTTTCTTATTTTTTTATAATAATTTGTCATTTCTTTGACAGGATGACACATCACAAAGAGTAAAATCTAGAAAGATCGGAACAACTCCAGATCCGTCACTATTGGCAACAGAAAGTCAAACAGAAGCAGCCGTTGCTACCATATTAGGTGGAAGTTTTTCAGAGGTTCGTTACCATCTTGTTTGAATGATAATGCAACATTAGTGTTATTTACGGAAAGGGATAATCTAACAATTTGCCATTGTTAAGAGCTATCTTCTACGCTTTCTTTTGATCAGAAAAACGTTGTTTTTGTTACTCATTTTTGTAATCTTGAAGACTTTTATTTGTGTTCAACAAAAAAAATGGATTTTTCTCGACAATCTGATTGAGTTGAACTGAATTGTAGAATAAAATATTAGAATGCGCTGCTGTTGCACTTTAAAATAGATTGACGTACAAATGTACAATATCCTTAGTAATATGAATTTCTTAATTGGGAGACCATTTTTTATACATACTTATTATTACTTATGCCGTTTGCTTTGAACATGGCCATGCACAAGCAGCCACTGATATGTAAGGAGCTACTACTTTTAGAAAAAAAAAAAAAAAAATCTTTTCAGTTCAGCATTGCCTACGCGATTTACTGCACCCAGGGTGAGGTGATCACAGCATTTGAACCCAAGACTTGTATATTGCAATGCCAACACAGTCAAGTCCAACGCTGTAACTGTTAGTTCATCGTGCTCATGAAATTTGATATGAACAATCATAGTGTTTCGTTATGTTTTCTTGGTTTTATATATTTTCTTTCTGATTATTCTACAGCCAAAGGTACCAGTATCATCTGTTCCTGCCTCCAGCCAGACATCAATCAATACAGGTATATTTTTCAATTGTTGTTCACTATGAACTAAAACAGAGGTGTTCAGGGTTTTTGGATCAGGGGCCAAAAATGTTGCCCATCGGGACTGGCGGGCCATGGTCTAAAACTAGACCTAAATCCAATCTCAACAAATTCTTGAGCTAATTTTTTAGCCAAAACATTTAAAAATTGGTTTTAGTTTGGTTGTGGCAGCATCAGGCGGGCCAGATTGAATTACTCAACGGGCTGGATTTGTCCCAAAGGCTGTAATTTGCCCATGTCAGAACTAAAATATAAACAGTATGCTATTTTGATATATGAGGTCTTTGTCACTGCAACTTTATTTTCTTTCAAGTTTATGCTGAACTGATGACAATGATTTAATTATAGTTAGTGTCACTACATCATCTGAGGCACTAAACTCGCGATCATTGTCTTGAAAATTCACCTCATTAAAAGTAAAATCTAGACTATTGTGTGTGACTGTTTTGCAAATAAATATTAATATGACAAATAGCAAAGTATTTAAGATTGTGATACTTTCGATCACTCTTCAGTAGAATCTGTATTAAGAAATATGACTTTTTATTTCTTTTTTGCTTCAGATACTTCAACAATTTCTACAGCTAATTCTTCTGATCTCGCAGGGTAAGACATTTGCTACTAAATATTCCCATAGCCGACATGGAATCGTAACCATATAAGTGGCTATGACGCCCTGTGTGATTTGGTCAAAATGATATAGGTATAATGAAAATGAAGCTAATACAAAACACTGTTCGCCGGCTTTCATTTCCGCAAGGATAAGTATGAAAATTTCATCCCATTTTCAAATTTTTATGTGTTACTGGAATGAGCATTGTTTATCTCAAACCAATTTTTATTCATTTATTCAGTATGTCTGAATCACAGGGTAACATAACAAGATAGTAAATCAGGGGTGGCTAAAACCAAATAGTTTCATATTTTGAATACATTGTGAAATAATCTTTTCGAATATGAAATATTCTTAAATGGGTCTGAGAAATTCTCAATACAATTTGTAGAAATCAAATTAGGTTATGCAGTTAATAACTAATTTTCTTTCTATTGTAAGATTGTAAATTCCTAATAGGACATTTTCAAATGAAACTATGGTATACTAATATATTACTGAAATCAATGATTTACTATATCAAATATAATCAATTTTGAATGTATTTGAATATTCTATTCATTTTGGACATCCCTGGAAGTAATATTTTGCGGGTTGTGTGTGACTATTGACCCTCTTTTCTCAACCTTTTTCAATCTGTTTAGGTCACACACAGGTAACGTTTCCACTGCTGCTGTAACATCATTGCCAACAATTTCAAATACCACAACATCGTTAGCAACAGCTGGTGAGAATTCAATAATAGCGTATGGTAGTGGAATTATTAAGCTTGAATTTTTTTGTTAAATCACTTTCTGCGAATATGTAATTTCATTGTTGTTACGTAACTATAGGAAGTGATTCGAATTGATCTTATTAAGATTTCTCATGCACAACAATAAAAACCCTTTGAACATATTTTTTTCAGGTTTCCAACAAACAGCCAGACTAAAGTCAGCTTATTCAAATGTCAGATTCAACAGCACTGTCTTACCAAAACAACCAGCTGATATAAGTATGCATAAATATGTTTTTAAATGTTTATTTCTGCCAGAAATTTACAAAAAGGAACCGGATCGATTCAAATTTAATTATATTTGGTATCTTTATTGTTTGCCTTTTAGAATATTTTCAATTCCGAATCTAGTAAATGTAGACCAGGGGTCGGCAACGTACGACCTGCGGGCCGGATCTGGCCAGCGGAGTAATATAATTTCGCTCATGAAGCTTCACTGAATTCTAGTAACAAAACAGCTGTTTTAACGAATATATTCTTTACGTAACAAAATTTATTGTGAGACACGTGTAGACTAAATTATATTATAAGATAACAAGTATAAAATTCACAAATACTCGTTTAATGAGCCTATAATCTAATTTAATCTAAAAGTTGATGCTAAGTGCAAAGGGTTCAATGGCGCCGAAAATATTTAAATGAAATTTTTTGAGATGCAATGCAATGAGGAATTAAATTTATATTCTATTCGAGAATTGTATCACTGCTTGATTTTTATTATAAAAAGTATCATCCGTTTGGTTTTCAACTTTCTAAAAATATGTTCGGCCTGTCAATGACTTGCAACCCTTAATTTTGGCCCGCGAGCGACAAAAGGTAGCCAACCCCTGATGTAGACAATCAAAGAAATCATTGTTTATTTTAGCTTCCCTGCATTTTCAAACTCATTGAATATTTATTGAAATATAGATTTTCTTTGCAACATGACACAATTAAAAATATATACAATATTTCATATTCTAAAATATTATTTTACAATGTGTTTGAGTCTCCAGTATATCTTGCCCCTATTTCTATGTTTATGTACAGACAATCAATAGTTAGTTATTGTACACGAAGTGGACTTATGATCATTATTTTGTTATTGTTGGTATTTTCCTTCTTGTTATAAAAAATTGATTCTCTCCTCAACTGCTGGACCAATTGCTTTGAAATTTTCAGTGGTTAAATATTGTTGTTGTCGCTAGAAGGATATTACTTTCATTTGTTTCTAAATTCCCAATGAGATCCGGTATTTTATTCCAAATTTCGCTCTTTAATTTTTATTTATGGTAACACAGTTCTGCGGAACAAATATCCCTGTTCGACAATGCCAAACTTAACTTTGCTAATATAAAACTATTTCTCGTATACTAAGGATCTACTTTTTATCATAGTTGGACAATCAGCAGCCAGTCAAAAACAATGGAGTGGAATTTCAAGTACAAATATTGCAACTCCAAATCTTGGTGTAAGCAAGACTGGACTGTATAAGAAATATCCATATTTAGCCTCCCATACTCCTGTTCCATCAGCAACACAACAATCTCACATTGCATCAAGAAGTAGAAAAGATGAACGAGAAACAATGCAGGTATTCAGTTGCTGTAAAAATACTAATGAAATTGGTCGATGTTACTTTTACAAAATTCTAATGATCGAAATATAACTTTGGTATATAAAATACTATTATATGGCTCACATTGCTAGGTTAACTCTATCTAATCCAAAATGGGTATTCTCTATTACATATATAGAAAATTATTTAAAAGGCTGAAATAACAGCTTCACAAACTTGCTGAAGAATTTAATTTTCTGAAACGACGCCTCATAACACAAACTCAATAGAAATCTAATACAGACCAATATTTTTGTTCTAGGCTACTGCGTTTTTGGAACAGCTGACAAGCGGAGATGATGTTCATCAGTCATCTTCTTCAATCTTAAGTAAGTTTAATATAAATTTAATCTTGGCTAAATAACATCCGTAACTCTACATTGTTTTTACAATTAATTGTGTTATATTTGGATTGTCGATTTCACCACTGTTTTAAATTTAAGGAATTCTGAATTAATCGCAGGAAAATATTTGTATTTCTATTTTACACAAATGTAGGAAGATCTCAATAAAAACGAAATTGACCAATATTTGATTACAAATTTAAACTAGACTACACTGTCGGATTTTGAATATTTTTTAAACGAAAATAGTCTATTTTTATTCCGAGGTCGGCTGTGGAGTTATCTATCATCAAGTTCAAGCATCTGAAAATAAGTAACTGGTTAGCTATTCCTATACATTATCATGATAACCAAACAAGAGGCCATGGTTCGACACTTGTTTAAATCATTTTATCGTCTTTCCGTCGGAATAAATATGAAAATCATGTCCTGTCCCATCGAGAATTGTTACTCTCTGAAGCAATGGCTGCTAACCTGTTTATACTTATCATTTGATATTTCGCTAAGAGCTAACATATAATTATTTTCCAATCAATGCACAACATATTATAAGAGTTGATTTACGCGTTATCATCGCGTGAAATTTTCTTATTTTCGCTGTTGATATCAAATCTCATCACATAATCCCATAAAATGGCACTGGTTGCCGGCCTGTCCCTTTTGTAATGAGCTTTATCCATTGCTATACAGCTGTTGCAAGAAAACCTTCAATAGTCACTTATGAAAATATTTAAAAGCGTGTGCATACGAAAGTATGTCTTAACAAGACCAAACCGAAGTGAATTTGCACGAATGTGGAGGATTTTTCATAATTATCTCATGGGTGAGGGAAGCCGATATGACGTCCTGATCATACGACGATCCACGGTCTCTCGTCCGATTACCAACCAGTTCATGTCGAGTATGGGAATTGTTAACCCGTTACTTGTTTTAGGTGTATGGACTCGATGGTCGAGGAAGTCCTAGCCGACACGTGATCTACCCTAGTAATACTTTCCCGCACAATTATCCCACATAGCCACATTTGATTCGAACCTACGAGTTCCTGCAGACTTATCGGGGGTCCGATGGCACGCGTATTCCTGACACTGTCATAATGCGCCAGCCATGGTCGCCGATGTAAAGAAGATCGGTAGTACACAAAGCATTCATTGCTTTACTTTTTTATACACAGAATTCGAGATAGAAATCGAATATTCTGTTCTGGATTATCTCTAATACTTTTTTTTATCTAAATATAAATTTACTTAAAATAAGGCCATTCTCGCCCAGGAGTAAAGAAGGCTAGTTATGTCTCTGCGGTGTGGCGCATCGTGCTATGCGTTAGGAACACGCTCTCCACTGAGCCTATAATTAGCCTGCATGGGTTCGCAGATTCGAATCTTATGTACGAAGATTGCTAGACTCCTTGTCGCCGTAGTGTGGTTCACATAACCGCTGGTCGGTTACTGCTCCCTCTACCATCCAGTGCATGCATCCAAAAGCAAATGACAGGCTTACTCGTCCCATACTCGACATGGACTGGTTTCCGGGCGAGAGGCCGTTGTTCTTCATATGATTGAGCCGCCTTATCGACTTTCCTCTTCACTGGGTAAATATGTGAATCCTATCACTGGCAACTACGGGATTGCCAAGAGCTGAAAATATATAAAATGATGACATTGCATTGCTCGTTAGTTAAGTACCGATTGACGCGACTCCCAAGTCGTTAGAGCCTGTATCGTAACCTTTTATTTCAATTTTTACAATGATTGATGATACGACCTCCCGTGTTGTCAAATCTTGTTTCTCCCGTTTAAATCTAATATTACATTGAAAATGTGGTTAATAATCTGATTACAGATTATCGCACAGCTAATGCGGGCTTATCTGACCGTAATTTTACTTACATTTCGGTCACAAGAAGGTCACTGACAATCGTTATACTTCGAAAATGATAATGTGAATTTTTGAATACTTACAAACTCGTCATTGCGACTACGTCAAGGAGGCGCTATGGGAACGTTATTATTTGTATTATATTTTTATGATGTATTTCAGCTCCGAGGAGGTCTTGTTGCAACATTGTTGCATTACATTCGTTTTGAACTTTTCCCCGAGATTATCGCCTGAATTTGAACTGCGAACGTTCCCGCGGGAGTCTTGAGAAATTCTTTTCAGTTCGGCGCGGACAAAATATTTTCGATATTGTGCAATACCATGTTTTCGATCTTTTATGGTTTGATCTAATTAACCGGTCGTCTTGCAACCTTTTGATCTTGAACTTCTACATTATATAAATGCAATTGGTGACTTATGGAACGTAAAATGTTATTATTCGAAAATGGGAGCCTCAAATTATTCGAACTCTAACTCAGAAAGGATTCTTCAACTAGATTTTTGATACGGCTTTATTATGAGTTAGGATCTTAACTTATGCGTTTCACCAAATGGATTCTTTGTCGGCAGTTGCAAAAAAATCATTTAAATCTGTTCACATTACTGCTAAGCTTTACTATATTGATGATCGCTATTTAAAAAAATAAGTCATTTTAAAGGAATTTCAAACTCGCAGAGAAACAAAACTGGTAAATTTCCACTAATAGCGTTGACGAAATATTGGAATTTATGACGCTGTTCGGAATGTACTGTTTCCGATCAAGGCACGTACAAGCTAATTCAATCTGCTACGATTATTGTCGTTTTCCTTTTTTCAGCCATACCCAATTTGTGCCACAGCCTATGGGAGTTAGTGGGTAGGGCTGGGCATTTCGAATCGTTAAATATTCGAATCGGTTCAGACGGGAATATCGAATCGCCGCCATCTTGTTTTTTTGTCCGGCCCCCAGGTCGAGGTGGATCCCTCATTTTTTTTATTGGAGCCATATTTTCAAAATGCACTTCTGACATTCTTTTCTTACGAGTGAGGTATTGATGAAACATTTTCTTATTGTGTGTCAACGTCTAAGTGATAGATTGGTGTCTGAAGGACTCATTACAATAAAAACAGTCAATACGACTACATATCTTCCAAGTATTCGAAATTTGATTCGAAAAAAAAATCGATTAGATTCTGAAATCATTAAATATTCAGCCCTATTTGTTGGTATTATTTATCCGCTTTGCTCACCAATAATTTACCATGAAATGCTGTTAAATTGAATGTATAATTATCCCAGTGTGTACGTGATATCCAACACTACTCTCCAATTGTTGATGTAATGCGTCATTTTAAATTATAACTTTGTACTTGGGCATATTTATAGGTATAGAAGATTTTCAAACTGATTATCGGCTATTTTTAGCAACACGAGAAAGAATTTTCCGCCGTTCTAGGAAAGACAAATCCTATCTAATTAATGATCTTCACAGTCAAAACAATTTTTCTGGAATGTTGAATTATCGTCAGCCATAATTATGTTTTCAGATTAGTGTTGCCAGATTTTTGGTTACCCAACAAATAACGTATATTTTCTAATTTAGTTTAACAAGTGGGTCGCGATCCAAAGTTTGGTTAGGTCGCCTGAAAATCCTCCGGTAGCTTGTTTTTTTTCAACACAAACATGACAAAATAATTTCTAGTAATTTTTATTGTTTATTTTGTATTTAATATATTGAACTGTTGCTTTATAATATAATATATATGGGAAGTACCAGGGCGTGAAAACTTGGCAGCCTCTTATTTTCTACGAATAAGTAAAACCAAGCCACTGTTTCAAACTCGCTGTACAATCCTCTCATTAGAGCAACTTATGCCAGTAATGTGTGGTAAAATAAATATTATATAAAAAAAAATTCCGTATCAGGTATTTGACTTTGCGAAAATAAAAGCACCCCATGTCGTTCAGTATTTAAGCACATTTTTTGGTAGTGGGATTCCCCCAAATTTTTTTTATTTTAAATTTGGGTCGCTTGAAAAAAGTTGAGAACCGCTGATATAATTAACAAAATCAACAGGGCCGAATGAATTTCGTATTGTTGTGTTTTGTAAAAAAAAATATAAGAATTTTTGCTCAATATTGATAAAAATATATTATAGAAAGCGTTCAAGTTCAAATAATTTGATATTTAGAAGACAGTCAATCAGTTTTAAAACAGGTATACCAATTAAGTTGTTCTTGAAGATCAAATCGATGATCGGCGGTATCTCCAGTTAGTTATTTTCACTGCAGTTAAATAGGCGAACGCTTCTTTTTCTGTCGCTTCGGTATTAAAGCACTAGATCTACAGATGCATACCGGCCACCTTCCTTGGGATGTAATAAATTAAGTAAGCAAAAGCTTATGGTAAAGATTCCGCTCTTTCCAAAAATAGTAGTAGCCCATTACATATCGTTGATATCAGTTACTGCTTGTTCGGAACAGAAGGCGTGAGAAAGCGTCGTATAACTATAATAAGCACTCAATAGATCAGATAACCGACAAGCGGACATTTTGCTGATTAGGTATGTCGTTAATTCCGTGTTTACGCGCGTCAACCAATTTTCACGTTGAAGTTAATAACGACGTAACTCGCTGCGTGATAAATAATGAGAGAAGACCATTTACACTATGGGGTGCAGTAAAAATCATTCAATAATTATTTCGTTGTTATTTAATCGCGAGAGATATTTTTCGCCTGAATCGCTAGGAAAACTTCACGATTTGGCTAAGAATCCGACGAACACACGAACTGCGTCTTTATGAACGTAGTTTTCCATCTAAGGAATGATAGCAGCGATTACGACGTGCGTAAGCAGGGTCATGCTGGAATTGTGTCAACTATATAATTTGGCTTGCGTTAAAAGATATTTAATACGTTATGAACATCGTTCCATCTTTTAGCCCTGCTAAATTACTATCGAATCGTGATTTTTTTTCAAATTATCAGTCATTTCTTTCTTCATATGATAATCAAATATTTTCAAATTTTGTTCAATTTCATTTTCCTATTCCTTCAGGCGGACTCGCCGAAACAATGTCTTCTCGTCGTCACAGTTATGATTCAACACATCTACTGGATCGCAATCTCGCTGGAAGCGGACGGGGCCGTGTTCGAACACGCGGCGGATCTTCTCAGGGTGCTAATTCGAGAGTGGTACCTGCTAAACGACGAAAAACGATTAACGAAGAACGTCCTAATCCGACAACGTATTACCAACAGAAAGTGAGACCACAGAGTCAGCTGGTGAAACAAGAATCTTACGTTAGGTACTGTGACCTTTATTTTCTTGCAAATTTACCAATAATTATCGTTGTTCAATAATAGTCAGTTGATTATGTTTTCGTCTCTGATGCCGATATATCGATCGTCAAGTATTGCATGTGAAACGGTGGTTATTGCTTTGTCTTTGTCTGGACAATAGGAGTTATCAGAGCTCTTGGACTGGATATTTTGGGTTTTGGGGTTGAGCTCAATTGGTAACCATGAAGGAATTCCTGCCAGTGGAGGATTTTGCTTTTTCGTGGGAGGAATCTTGCTTTTTATTCGCTGTAATATTAGTAATATTCATTAGTTTCATTAATATTAATATAATATGTATCCACGAACACATAATAAACTACTTAAACTGTACAAAAACGGGAGAGCGTTGCGCATAGCTATTGTTGAAGGATTGAAAGATTGAACAATAGAGTAGTTTTATTCACAGGTAGGAAGAATAAATGGTTTCAAAATAGACAAATTCAACAAAAATAGTTGGGAACCAGTTTCATATCCTATCAAAAAGAACGAACATCGTTATGATTCTTTAGGAATATGTTAATCATAAACCATGTTTGCAGCAATTATCAAGGTTCTAATCCCAAGCTGCAGTTACTTCTTTCGGACATGCTAATTAACTTTATATTCTTAGCAGTAGCCAAAATCTTTGTATGTTCTTCACTGAATCCCAGTTTGTCAGTTTTTGTATCTATCCAAGTTTAACCGACTCGATTATTATTTTTCATGACGCAGGTACGTGATGACGCCTGACATGAGTACGATGTTGAGTAACGCAGCCGCAAAAGCTGCTGCATCCAGTAATATCAGAGGTTTTACAAAGCCTGCTCCAGCGAAGCAAGTGACACTATTGCCGGACAGCAAGCCGAAGCCTCACGTAGCGTCGATAACAACGACGAAACCAGCGTTGTTACCAGTTTACACTTTTCACCAGCCTCATTCCAGTATTACTGTCTGTAAGTTTGAAGTTTCGTTTTAGCCAATTGCGCAAACTTTTCAAATCTCAAACATGCAGAGCCTTAACTGAATGCCTGTAAACACCGAACAAAATGTCTCAAATACTAATTAATTTGCTTTCAGCTCCAAGAATACAACATCTTGCTCAATCAACAAAAACTACCAAAGTTACAGGAGTTACTCAGTCGAAGCCATCGGGAGTCTTATCACAGGTACCACAATAATTTGCAGAAATATGTAGTAATAATTCCCTCAAAATATTGTTGCGTCGCCCTTACCTTATATGCGTTAAAATCCATATTATTGAGCAATTGTTTCATGCTAAAGCTCTTGTTAGCCTGTGATTCACAACATTCCACGTTTTCCTATACTTGCTTCAGATTTAAACTCACACTATTTAGGCGGAATGTTCCATATGTTTACTTACAAAATTCGCGACTAAATGACTTAATAGGCTGTGAAGGTGCTGTGACGGATTTAACGTTTTATCCCTTCCTAGATTTCAGAAATGAAGAAATCGCCAAAAGTATTCCTCAGTCAGCGAGTGCCGGTGAAGTTTCCTGGAGCAGCGCCCGGGTCTAGCTATACATTTGTCACTATTCCTGCTCTCGTAGGCACACCCGTTCTCCAAGCTGGACACAAAACATCTCAAACCTCTGTAAGAAGGGTTAGCACAAGTCTGCCACCGAAGCAAACAGCCACCAAAGTCGTCGAAAAATCTGTGAAATACACTGTTTTACCGAAAAGTGAGATTGATATCTCACCATCACCAAATACGTCGCCAACTGTCAGCGCAAATACTCGTCTCAAAGCTTCTGTATCACTGAGAGAAAAGGCTTTAGCGAGAGGACCCGACACGACCAAGCTTTCTGCGTCCAACACGACGCCGAGTCCTAAAGTTACATCTTCGATTCCTGTATTCGCTTCACCATCTGTGGTGCTGCAAAAACTCTCCACCGACACAGTCACAGATCTCGACAAGGACTCGAAGCCGAAAAAATGAATTTGTAGTTGAACAATATGACAATAATAATATTGTCAAAATGTTAAAACGCCATACCAAACCTAAATTTTCAGCCTTGCGATCTCCCAAAATCTTTCTTGATTTTAAGTATCACCAGACGAAATTGCAATACTATTCAAAAGCGTAATCAAGACTTATCATTCCTAATTCAAGTAAAACTTGTTAGGTGTTGCTTTTGCCAGTTCCTTCTCTGTTTACTTTTCCATTTATACTGCCAGAAAGAGTACACAGTGTTTGATATTTTGTTGTTGTTCTGGGTGACTTACTGTATCTGCCTAAAGTTAAGATTTATTTGCAGACGACAGATAGATTCTGGGATGTTGCGTAACGGATAAAATATACCCGATCGAGAAAATGCCATATTATCTGTTTTGCAATGTTTGTGCTACATGACTATATCCTCAAATTCAGATTGTTTTAATTAAACAAACATAGTGCATGGGTCCCCAAACTTGTGTGCATTTCGACTTTTCAATGAGTACATTGATGTTAATAATTTGAAGACCTTAGTTCAGCAAATCTCCACCTCGGTAGTTGAAGCTTTGACAAAAACTACAGTAAATACCGAGGGTACATCTGCACTGTTGTTCGTTGGCAATTTTTCCAAGTGTATTCAATCAAGTGACAGTATATGAACACGCTTCAAGAAGATTTTCACGAAAGATGTTAATGGAGAGGGCGCTTGATGGACGTAGTCCAAGGGTTTTAATGATATTTTGGCTTTATTATACTTGTGAATAGTATGGGAAAGTTTTGGATGTTGCGAAATGGTAGAATTTGATATTTCACAAGTTATTCGTTAAGGGACAAAATATGACAAGCGAATAAGTTGCAAATCAGGAGGTTTGATTTCTGGGGGTTTAGAAATAGGGGTTTTAACGTACCAGAGCATTCGACGCCCAACAACTTCCCCGCAAACGCAAAAGTAATGATAAAAGCCAGTATTTCGGAGCTTATATACTCGTTTTTGGGTCGATTTCCAGAATAGGCTTTCCCGTGTCGCCATGTTCTAGGTTAGTATTATCACAGATCAAATTCGAAAATATTTCTACTTTTTCTTTTTCAACAGAATTTATTTTCCCATGCAAAATGATAGCTAAGAATTAATTTCCGGTGAATTATAATTATTTTCGACGATCATAACGGAAAAATTAATAGACCAAAATCAAAAATGGCTCAGGGCTCTGATTTAAAATATTTTTTGAAGATTATTGGTTTCGAAATATATCAAATAATTTTCGCTAAGCTGGTTCACGGTGAACTTTATTGACGGAATTAGATCGGATTACAGAGATTCTATTGATGGTAAATATATTTATCTTGATTAAAGTTGCTATTAAAATCCTGAATTTTTAGTCCATCTTAAGTTCAACGTAACGTACAAACTATTTTTACTGGATTATTTTATAAACTTCGAAGATTATCGAGTCCGCGTGAAATCGTAGGCATTGTGATTATATTTGTAATTGCAGCTTGCCGAATCAATCCCACTGTCTATATGGCACCCCGAAATCCCCCTACGGAGAAGGACCTTCAAAAGCGATGCGGACATTCACTCTTGCCTTTACCGACTGAATTGTGCAGCAGTATATATATATATATTTATGTGAGAAGCGTAGAAATTTATTTCTTAACGCGAACTAGCACTTTAATAACATACGCAATAAAACATCGAATTCTAAGTCTTAAAACAGTTACCCATTTTGGAGGTAGGTTACCAACCTTAAACTCACATTTGGAATAGCGGAATTACTTTCGTACCCTTGTCTTTTGATCTTACGCTAATGTCGAGTTCAAACTCCTTACTTATTATGTCACTTCATTTTGTGGTGATTACCTCATTAATTGCGCCATATCTCATGATGTTTCAAACAATGGCCCAGGAATTTCATAATGTCTATTTCCACATAAACTTTGCAGAAAATTGTAAAATCTCCTCACTTTTTGTCGCATTTCTATTTGTACTGTGTTGAGCAACTTTAATCAATAGATTCCCGCACGCATATATGTTACAATCGTTCGATTTGCTATATTATGCCGTTAATGAATGATTGACAAATTTCGGTAAATCAACCACTTTTGTCAAACATCGGTGCTTCTGGCAACATTAATTTTGTACCACATCGCTGGGTCGTGAGAAGGCCACGGTATCAGATATTTATTTTAGAATTGATAGAATTTTTCTCAACAGTCTGATCAGATAAATAGTTCACGTCTATCGACGCTAATGTCCCCCGACCTTCCCATGGAACCCGGAATCTCAAAATTCTCAGAAATAATTGTTGTTGACATGCATTTTCATATTTGAAATTGAGGTTATGACATATTATAAAAGGAGTTCCAGTTTCATATTTCAATTTATATCTCTCATTTTATATATTGATATGAATTTTTCATCTCAAAATAGTTTATCGACAAATGACAGCAAAAACAGAGCCAAGATCATTCCAACGATAAAATCGACATCTATGGCACGAAATGTTTTTTCAAATTTGAAAATTTTGATCTAACCTTTGAGAAGCAAAATATACATATATATACGAATATATACCATCATTATATAATGTATGATATCAAATCTCAACATATCTAGATTTATCGAGAGAAAACTTCACAACCTAAGAAAGCTATGTATGTGAAAAACTGTGGTAAAATAACCTTTTTGGGTAACTTTTCAGTAAACTCTATCTTCAACTTTTGACTCGTGTTCATTTCTCTGTATTTAATATTCTTCGCCGATCTTATCGAAAGAAATATTGTTACCTGCATCAAACTTAAAAACTGAAACTACCTGAAGAATAACAGTAAACAAAGTGGCTAACAATATGAAAATTATTACCGGTTTACTCACTATGAGACATAAAATACAAATATTGTCGATATAGCTGCCCAGACCTGGACTGTTTTAACAACATGTAAATTGGGTCCGAATTTTTTATTGTGTTATGCGGGTATGAGTAAAACTTTGAACATCACTTATCTTCCAAACTCATATTCTGTGATATGAAAATTATTGGAAATTAATCGATGTCAGGTAATTGGGTTGGAATTTATATTTTCGCTCTCCAGTCAATTGCAGGAGGTCCACGGAGAACTAACTCAGGATGCAATAAAAAAAAACGTTCTGCGCGAAGATCAACTAAGTTTAAAAGCTAGCATAATACAGTTATGCGGAAATACACACTGGCTCTAAATATTAACATTTTGTTATAGCACCAGTCATTCTGAAATATAATTAGGGGTGAAATATTGATAATATGTTTGGTCGATCAGAACCATATCTCATATTTTATTATTATTAAAAGGTCTACGAATACCAGTTTGTGTGAGAACAGCTTGGTTGTTTGCACGAGTACGATTATCTTTTTTATCCATTTTTTTAAGTTTGGTTTCTCCGGAACAGGTGGTATCCGACGGGACAGGAGTCAAGAAGTTCACGGCATAGTTCACCTTTTGGTAGCCGATGATAAAACGCTATTTAAAACGATTCGATCATCTTTCCTTATAACTAGTAAGCAATCTGTCTATGCACTATAAGGTTAGCCACAGTTAAGTGGTATCACAATGACAGCTGCACTTTCGATGAACCTAAATCACGAGCCGATAGGCAACTTTTCGATTTATGTGTGTGTGTGTGTGTGGTCCGCCATTTGCCACGCTTTTTATCCGAGAGATAGCTTCGACAACGATAAGCAATATCTTTTTTATTAATGCAATATTTGTTGGATATTTTAAATGTAATTAAGGTTAGGGTTTTGATATATTTTTTTACAAGGAGCATGCACCTGATAATAATTTAATATCAGAATTTTTGTGACACAGAAACGGCAACAATATAACGAATGTATGTCGTCGCAGTTTTTTTAAACTGTTTGTGTGCCTTGTTAATGAATTAAACATAAACTTGAGTACGGAAGAAGAATGAATCTTTTGCAATTGGTTTATGGTTTGTCAGTGACACTGATCACTTTGTCCAAAATATGTTAAATATTTCTTCCGGAAATTATATTTTGTTTCGTGATTGCGTGCTGCAACGGCCAAAAGTCGCTTGATCGTCGATGTGCTTATCGGTGTTCCGATATTACGAAGAAAATGGCATCGGATTCTTCTATAAAATACAATGTGTTATATTAATATTTGTTGAAAGATTTTACACTTTTGCTGGAATCACATTATCAGATGAGCAGTTATTACTTTTACTGAAGAATAGGTTTTAACGATAAAAATTACCAATATACATAGCAAATTCACAACCAATACAAGATGCGAAGTATGCTAATTATCATTCATTCGCATACAATACTTCGCATACTTCTGTTAAAACAATAAACTTAGTATGGAACGATTTCATATATATACATAATTCGTACTTATATGTTGAATTTGGAATTGTCGCAGAGATGACATTGAGCTAGATTCCGAGTAGTATCAGCAACAATATTATTAGGATTGTAAATCTTTGAAAGTGAAAAATTCGTCTGTATGGCATGATGAATTTTCACAGTATAAAAAGTCGTCTGCCATAAAGTCACAAAAAAGTACAACCGTTTTCGCTCTCTATGAGTGAATTATATCATTAACCAAAAATGGCGGCCGCATTTCTGAATAAAATTCAAATTACACGAAATAAATGAAACCGCCAGGTTCAAACCAAGTTCAACGCCAATCTTTTCTTTGAAATTCATCGATGACTTAAACTTGAACTAACCGCGTCGACAGTATCAAATTGACATGTCGAGTGGATTTATTTAGATATTGTGGTTAAACATTGATCACGATGACTACAATCACGAAACCAAACTTTCCGCAAATTTTAAATTGTTCCGATTCGCTAATCCCGCCCAAATCCGGTCAAATGTTACCACAGTCTGAAATAATAATACTGGAACAAATGCTTGGAACTAAGACGAACATTGTATTTAATTCTAATCCCGTGTTTGACCTGAGTTATCACTGTGACGAGTACAATGATTGTGTTCGCGAAAGGGCACGATCTTTTGAAACATACATATTGAATGTCATCTGAATGCTGCTTTTTTTCGCAGAGACGAAATGATAAAAATCATACGTTCCTCAAAATGTAATTAATTGTCAAATCAAAATTCAGATAAAACTTGTTTTTTCCTTGTTTTTCAAGTATCTGAAATGCGGTTTCTGAAATTTTGTATTGAATAAAGTTTATGAAAGGACACGACCTTTTTGTTTACATTCTTTACTTCACAAAGCATTCGAAGAAATATAAAAACGATCGAAATACAGAAATAATTAGTGTTTTATTCAAACACAACGATAAACAAATAAATGATTACATTCGGGCGTAGCATATTGTTATTAAATTACTCATCGTGATTAAAACAAGACCAAGTATTTGAAAAGTATTCTGACATTTAAAAAAAGGCAGATAAAATTGTCGTGTTCACGTTCAATTACGACCAAAATGCGCTGTTACTGCTTACTGGGGTTTTCGTAAGTTGCCAAATATAATTAAATTCCGATGAATTTAGGCACACCTTTCCACAACGGAAGTACAACTACCATACAATAATGTAGAACGCAACAATATAGTTTTATGGCATATTAGTCATTTTCGAATATAAATCATCGGATAGAAATCTGACAATAATCTAACTTTTGTCGCGCACTAAATCGAAAATATCACGTACATTATTTTACACTCCCATTAATTCTGCTAAATTTCATGGCTTCCCATTGTTTATTTAATAAACAAACAAAATAAACATTTTCATTCACAGACTTCATTTGGCGAGGTAATAAATGGTAGGGTAAGAAAATGAGCGCCACAGAAGTGTGTGTACCAATATGGAGGTAACTGATTTTGTTCGTCTACTTTACATCAAGTTGTGTAAAGGGACGGAAGCGCGTGGACAGGGTCCCCGAACTCGTAATAGAACTAAAATTAGGGAAAATCCAAATCAAATTATGGCCTAACCTGGTACACACACTACGGGAGTACCAGAAAATGTACCCAGAGACAAAATTTATGAGTGAATATATTAAAATTTCTGGGAGGAAAAATTTGAGCCCCGAAACAAATTATTTTTATATTGGATCATATTCAATTTATAACAAGCCATTGCCGATTGTTTCCCATGGGAATCCCATTCCCATGGACAACCCTGCATATAATGCAAGGATGCTGTAGCAAAAATGAAGATAACTATAACCAAGGTCAGACGAAACGTTACAGAAATATATCTGCGATAGTGTGCAGCAAGACTCTTGAATTACTTAGAATAGTTTGCTATTACTGTCCTGTAGAGGTCGAAGACGAATTTCATCTGATTGTTATCCTCAGAATATGAGATTCAGCTCCTTTTCCAAATCGAAAAAGACTCTGACTTCAATAACAAAACACCCTTTGTCTCCAAACCCGGCAGCCACTCCAAGAGAATATGAATTACGGAAAAATTGACACTGGCGATTCAAATATTTTTCGTTTCAAATTCTAATTGAGAAAGTTAGAAATTCGAGTTGGACATCCGTAAAGTTCAAAGTTTCTACTTCAAACTCATTATAATAATATTTGAGCAGTTATTCCAATTTGCCAACTAAACGATTTGAAGTAGTATCTCTGTTGTATAAAAAACGTGTATGTCCTTACAATGTTTCTGTTGACTTGTTGTGTGATAAACGAAACCTTCAACTCAGGATTTCGTATGATAACATCACTCAAGAAAAAAATAGAAAACCGCTTCCGTCACATAAATCTTGCCAATCTGCCTATTTCTATTATGTGACAACAATATACGCGATGCCAATTTCACCATTCGTCCCTACGGGATATAATTTTATGATCCCTAAAGACTTTGTCTTATTAGACATGCAAAAGGTACGCCAAATATATTTCTATTTTGTAATTAAAAAACTATCGCACCTATTTTGGTCCTTGGGATTAAAAAGAGCCGAGTAATATTATCATAACGTTATCGGTTTTTGTAAAACAAAATTATTCTGTGAAAAGATCTGAACGTTTTTTTCGTTTCAGTTTCACCCATTATGTCCTCGGTTGACCTCTGTTTACGGTCATTTTCTTTGAACCGTGGCCTGTTGTTTGGCCACACAGTGTTGCGAAATCGGATTAAAGAACCTAGGTTTTATCAACAAATATTTGGCGCTACAAGACTAGTTGTTTGCTCCGTACATATGACCCTAGAATGACCCCAAGTCCGTTAAAGGCATTTATAATAAAGTCATCTTCAATTGAGCACAGAACAAGATATAAACGATCAATATATTTGACCTTGGAAAACTTGAACTTTTAGCCTTTGCTCACATACCCTCGATACTGTAAATCTAGGGTCAACCAAAAGTGCCCGACATAATTTAAATACCGCAACGACCTATGAAATTGCCACAAAATTGTATTATCATGCCTAATGTGATGAAAATGATAGAATTTAATTGATACCCAGGTCTGGCCAATGACAATCTGTTTGATAAATTTCCAGATATCCCCACACCCAGTTTACGCAATCGAAGCGCCAGTGGGATTCCGTGCGGTTTTCTGAACTGTTAATCCTTATATGTTATCAACAGAAACAATGTCAGAGATGATAATACATATATATATATATATAACGTGTTCCTCTCATTAAAAACTGTTAAAACTAACCAGTTACTTTTCATTGCATTTTCATGTGCTATTGGAATACGTAAATAAATTTTACATGACAACTATAACGAGTAATAAAACTGTATAATCTATTTTGGTGCTCTTTACAATTAATAATAATACAAGGCAATTTCTCATGCGGAGGCCTCGACTTGATTACCCCTTTTACATCGCTTTCTTGCGTAAAGCATTGCACGGAATCCGGTTCTGGCGTCAAATATCGTGTTGGCCCGCTAAACTATTTTATTTCCCTAGTCATTGACAGGAATTTCCGTGTCATTCTGTTGTTTACAAGCATTCCCGTGGTTGAAAAGTTCACTTTGTTCCGTGTTTTTTATATTTTGATCAAATGTACAAATAGAGTTCAAAAGTTGAAGCAACATAATCCCCTCCTGCCCCAACTAGTCCTAGGGTTATGACAGAAGTTCAAATTATTCAAGTTTGTAACATGTATGATTGTTTTAAAGCTGAATATAGATTATATTCGGCCGCTGCTATCGATGAAAGTGACCCTCTCGTTGCCTGAGGTAATAGAAATTCCTTGAGTTTGTGGTCCAATATCAACATAACATTTTATGAAGTAAACTCTTAAATCGTTCGTTCTGTCACACACATATCTACGTAAGTAATGTATGCAGCGATACCGGCACGCGATTGTAATCAGCAAACTATGATTGACCTCTGCATTACCGAACAAACAATACCAAACTTTGTTTGACATGACTTAAATCAATATTAGCATATTCAGAATGGACAGATATTTTGGTAAAATATGATAAGCTTGCTCTAAAATTAGCAGGTCGGAAAGATATGCTTTATTAATAGCGAACGAGAATGATAATATAAAGTTAAAAACACGTGCTTGATGTAAAGTTTTTGTTAGGTAAGAAAAGAGTTATTGAGATAAATGCCATCCAGATATAAGTACGTAATCGTAAAATTGTAATTTGATAATAGATAGAGGTCCATCAGAGTTCAAGTCTATTAACACTACTTTGATTTTAAAATAGCTGCTATTATTTTACGAACATGGTTAGTTCTAAGCTGACAAAATGTATAAAAACTAAGATGTATTAAATAGAAAAAGGTATTTTAACAAATGTGTTCAGGTCAAGTGTTTTGAGTATTAGTCGAGATGAATTGTTTCACTATATTCAAAACAACATTACGATTATGGAAGAGGTAGCGGCGGAGATGTCGTACTAAATAAGCTTGTTTTTTAATATATTTTGAGATGGGGTGTCCACTGTGATTTGCTCATTGTATTTTGAAGACGAATGCTCCTACTGACCAGGCGGATTAACCAATCGATTCACGTTATACTGTCACGCCTATCTTTCCTTTTTTTATAATGTGATAAATAACTGAGTCCAAAATATATTTGGTTACGTTTCACGATAGTTTGTTTAATGGGCGAAACATCCAATTTGAATTGAAATGAGCGTTCTCATGAGGAAATCACTAATAGTGCAATCAGGAAATGTATCTTCAATAAGAACATCGCTTTAGAAAGTCAATTAGTCCTCTAGAAGAAGAATTGCCAAAAAACGTCACAAATATACGTTTTTCAATAAATTGATATAGAATAAATTATAACACATATAGCTGTGAGTCAAATTGGATTTTTTGGGTCGTCTTCTCGCGAATATAATTTGTTAAAAACAAACTCGACTAGAATTGTACATATTGGGAGACATACCGCATACGCTGAAGGGGGGGGGGGGGGGGGGATAAAAGTTATTCAAATGCTTCCGTTTTTTTTTTTAAAGTTATTCAAATGCTTCCGTTTTTTGGGGGGCTTACTTCGGGGTTTTGAATAAATAATGTTTGGGTTCGGACCGAGTTCAGTATTCAATATTGATTTAGCACCAAACTCCACCAGGAACTATCCGGATTTGATACTTCCGAATAGGTGCTAGTTCACAACGTTATCAGCCCACCGCCAGACTGCAAATAGGCCCAAAATAGACAAAATTGCTCACTTTAAAGTACTTTCACCTCGATTTGCGTTCTCGGTTCTTATCATAAAGGTGAAAGGTGAATGGGTAAACGCATGTTGTGCAATTCGTGTAAGAGATGGTGCAAACACATATATGAGTTGCGAGAGTGCACGCATGACCTAGTTACCTCCAATAAAGTTCAAGTGGAAGGATAAGCGTTATTAAACTCTCTAAACTTACTGACGATAGAAACAGCGGTCAATTCTAATATTCCTTTCAACCACAAAAACAATAGAACAGTGTATTTTTTATTATACTCACCAAAATTTAACTTTTTGTTTGTTGAATAGTCTTATAAAATACGGAGATTTTTAATAAATATTTTGTGCGTAAGAGGACACTCCGTGTCACAAATTAATTGTTACTGAGCATGGTGCCAAGTCGGCTCGTTTCAATTATCCGGTCTGTCCCTGCCTTAGAACAATGTGCAACCAAGTCCCATTATTAGTTAATAATCAGTTTTGTATCTGAGAATCTATTTTGACAAAAAATATTTCATTCAATGCGTTCAATTTTTACGCAATTATGAAACAAAAATATGTTTAGATTTATGTTATCTTCGTGTTAAGAATCCTCTTCGTGGTGAATATAACAAACATGATACATCGCTTATCTTTCCGAATGAGTAAAGCGCCAATTACGCCTCATTTTAATTTTAACAATAACTTGAAAGGTAAAAGGGTTACGAATAACTTCGTTTAGTTCAGGATATTGGGAACGAATAATGCACCAATTTTGATGTATTTTGTCGAACAATTTCTTTGATGTATCTCATTAGACGTGCGCTATATCGATAAACAAATTCAGTTGAAGGATAACGACTAGTTTACTTTCGAGTCGGTTCTAAATGTGTTAGAAGAGTGATTCTAGATTTTTATTTTTGTGGAATAGATCGAACATTCTGTCGAACAAGATGAGCGCTATTTCATTGATTAGCTCAGCTGTAATGCTGATTTATGCTACGGGCACATTCTAAATTGTTTTGTATAGTCCATGTTCGTGCATGGCATCTTTGTCTTAGCAGTGATAACAAGATAACAAATTTCACTGCTTTCATATATAACGCTTTTGATCCGCCGCTTTTGTTTTATTTATATTGTTTAGCTCAATACCCGCACACCTTAGCGCTATAATAATCTTCAATTTTAGATTTAACCTTTGTCTGAACCACGATCCTAATAAGCGGTGCGGTATTAGTATGACAAGAATGACGCGAAGCACGCGTACAAATATTCTACCCGCAAAATAATAACTCTCAGTCAAAGGGTGAATAAGAGTTTACCACTCGCGCCGTCGGAATCTTTGAAGTTGTTTTCGAGGGTGTGTGCGCGAGTTTGTGGCGAACGTTTACGCGCGAAACAAAGAAGATTCGGGTTTAAAATTACAAGTTGTTTAACGGTACATTCTTGACCGAAATATGATTTGAATGAAACACTTCCGAACGGAAAACGCAATCCTTCTCACGGAGTTTCGAATTTAATGCAATTGTCATCATCTACCGCTAACAGAAAGTTTAACTTGAAGAAATTGGTCATTTTGGGGTCAGGGGTCATTCAAAATATTTTTTTTGTGAAAGGTCGAACGAGGTAGACTGAAGATAGGAAGTGGCAAACATAGGATTAATGAGATCGTAATTTTATGTATAATCAAGGATAATTATGACCCTTCGTTCGTTCTAATAACCTGATATATAACAGATGTTGTGAGCCCGAACTCTTCGTGAACCTCGAAGATTATAGCCAGGAGTCTTTACCTGTGACGTAACGTTGTTTTCGCTTTTTCCGCACCCGCGTAAATATATTGATAGATTACCACATTTCTTTCATATTCGATGAAACTGAAAAAGTTGAAGTTTTGTTATGTAACCTTTCTGGAATCAAATATTTTTTAGATAGTTTATGCTGCTAGCAATACTCCTTTATAATATAAATGACATCACCAGCCACCATCGTCAAACCAGATTGACCCAAGCAGTCAAAATATTGATTTGCATTTCAGATGTGTCAAACAATAGAGAGTTCACACAATTTTTAGTACGTGCTTAACCGAGCGCATCAGAATCAAACGACCAGGTCCCAAATTTCCAACGCTCTTGTGGCATTGGTTTTAAATAAAATGTAAATTAGGTTAAATTGCACAAATTTGTGTGAAAATTCCGTAACAGTGACGTTAAAACATTCAAAAATAAATTAAAAAAGCCAAATTAACCACAATCAAGGATATATCTCGTACATCCATATTACAGCCCATAAGCTTAAAATTCCGGACACATTCTCACTTGCATAATTAAACATCCTTATATAAGGATATATTAACATATATAAAATATCAATAAATAACCGAATTACAAGAATATTTTTCATCATTTCTACAAAGCTTCTTCTTAGTATTTTGTAAACATAAGATGTCAGACGCCAACATATGGTAAACTTTTTGTTGAAAATAATTTTACTAATAAAACTGGTAATTATAAATGCTAATTGTACAATGAAACATCTGCCAAGTAAATACGCATATTCGACGAACGTTCTATTGCCCAAGTGAATTCAAAGAAAGCTGTTCAAAGAAAGCGCCAACTGCAAAAGAGACCATCTCTAAATTGGTAGCTATTTCAAATTTTAATTACGTTTTTTTTGTAAACTTTCTAGATTTATCTCTCATAATCCTAACGATCTCGCAATTTTGTCCAACCCAGGGTAAAAAATATATGAATGCGTTTAAAAATAGTTTATTAGTTCCCAACAAAAATATTATGGTTATACGCTTGAATACACATTTTACACCAAGACTTTTTCTAGTTTTTACTTTATTTTAATTCTTTATAATAATGTCCATATCACACAATGGCAAACCACAGATGGAACACATTTCTACGTCGAAAATTCTATAAATATCCCAGGAATTTTGCATTGTGAAAGTTTATTCTACTGTGACATTTAAATATTATTTTGCTGACCCGTCGTGAATTTTAAAACTTTGAAATGCAAGTAATTTTATCAAATTTCTCAACATTCTTTGACTTACGTCACCAAAATTGAACTTCACGATCCCAAGAAGGTTTGTCTTCTTAGAAGCTAATCCCGGTTATTTGTTTTGTTTTATTTGCGTTCACAACTTGCCGCGCGTCAATATAAAACAACTCGAACAGTACGGTAATCGCCAGTTTCAAAAATTACCTTACGGTGAGAGCATAGAATGAAAGATGGAAAAAAAATTATGCAGAAGAATTTCGTGTACTTGTGACTGTCGGTAGACTGTTATCATAAACTATAAAATTCTAACTAGTTATTTTATCGTTTAGAATTGTTTGTATTCAAAAGTTTAGATTACGGTTTTGTTGGTATACACGAAGAAATCCACGAAAGATACATATTTAGCATTCGAACTTCACCAACATGATGTTAGCAATTGGTTTCTTCGTACATTGGTTTTTCGACATTGCTTCGACAATTGGAACCTACTTTGGAATCACGATCAGTTTGTTATTTCTTTCAAAGTTTCTATGGCGTAAATATATCTTGAAGACTGCTGAAGATTCAACATCAAGTTTAACAGCGAGTTTACCACTTCCGCCTGGGGATTTCGGAATTCCCTTCATTGGAGAGACGCTTTCTTGGGTGATACAGGTACGATATTAAAAAATAATTTACTGCTAGAAAAGGCGTACAAGCTCCTTGGAATATTTTTATGAATTTCTGTAAATGATTCCATGATTACAAATTGATCATGGGGTGAGATGAGGTATTCCCACCATCCAAACTGATTATGTAGATTGTAGGACAATAACGAAGTATGGTTAATTACACCAAACTCTTGAACCCATCTACCTCAATACAACGTAGCATATTTTACCCCCAAGTCGTTTCTATAGCCTATATAGAAAATACTATATCACAATAATAACATTTTTTCTTACTTCAGGGAAGTAAGTTCAATTCATCAAGACGAAAACAGTACGGAAAAATCTTCAGCACACATTTCCTAGGAAAACCAGTTATCAAAGTAACTGGCGCGGAAAACGTTCGACAGGTATGTTACAGAGACAATAACTTGTTTTGTGGGAACAAAGTTTGGAGGATGAATATATGAATAAATTATGTAGAAAGAACAGGGGCATTGAGTCTGGCTAGCCAACCCAAGATGCACCGCTGGTCGGGAACGATTTGATCCTCGGGCCACATATTGCTTAGTAGCAAAAAAACCCAGCAATTATCGTTTTATTACAGATACATCTCAAACTTCCAAACGATTATTTGAAAATCCAACTTCATGTACGTTTTTTTCAATTATAGATTTTGCAAGGCGAGCACGACAAAGTGACGACAATATGGCCTACGACTGTTCGGAGGATAGTAGGTGAACATTCTATCGCTAACTGCAGAGGAGATCAACATAAATATATCAGAAAATTAGCTTTGAGAGGATTTACTCACACATCACTTAACAGTTACATCGAGGATGCGAGAAAGACAATTTCAAATAAGGTAAGGCTTAAAATAATTTCCGGAAAAGATTTTATTATGTGGGGCTAATATTATCAGATGAAAAGTAAAAACGATCGTAAAATTCTAACCGGGGAATATTGTAAGCTGAAGTTCAATAATTTAATAACTACGCTGAATAAGAAGCAATATTTCTGTTCTGAAAAGAAAAAGTGCGCAAGAAGGTTTTGAACTTGGCTATATCGGTCAAATCTACGACGTGAACCTTCGACGTCCAAATTCACGCGCAAGTATTTCCGATTCTCATTCATAATTTTTTTAAGTGTGTTCTCACTGACGCAAAACAGACAAAACGACGACGGCGTTTCCCATAGTTTTCATAAATCAAATTTTCATCGAAAAACCTGATTATAAGCATCAAGATTGCCTCCTAAAATTATTTCAGAACAGATCCACCATTTTTTCGACTATTTGAGAAATGGGGATAATTTCAATATATTTACCAGATACAGCCTAATTTTCGAATTCACTCGACCAAATTGGCTACAAAATACTGTATCACAACACTTTATCAACGCTATTTAAAACATGTCTATTGTTCTTTCGAAATAACGTCAGGTATTTTCGACCAGTTACGTCAATGATAAAATACTAAAAACAAAAATACGTTTCTGTTCAATTACGCATGCAACCTCGTCCAATCAAATATATTTCATAGATATATTAGTACCAACAAGCTGTATTGTTTATGGTTCCCGATTATCGAGAAAATCTCTATATTACACAATGTGAGAAGAAATAAACGAAATCGTGATAAGCGTAATCTAATCGAGTACAGAGTGTTTTATATTTAACGCGTAGTAATCTACTTTGTTCGCGAAACGAAACTATGTTGTTTGGGTCCTTTTTTGGAATTAAATCTTGAACTGTGTGATATCACGATGTTGCACTTATAGTTGGTGTCGAACTTCCATTTTAAATTGCAATCTGTGGCTAGTTTCGTTGATTTATATAGAAGAAGACGTGACATTGCCCGAGGTAAATTTCATAAAAAAACAAAAACAAAGTTAAATCAAAATTTATCAAAAATGTTCTGATTAAGTCGAAACAATATAATGATATTATCCCGTAGAGTCTACAAAAATTTTTGAAAAAATTAAAAGTAATAAGCCTTCTAGCGAAAAATACAATCTCTAACCCCTGAAAATTTCAAAACAATTGGTCCAGTAATTAAAGTGAAAAGCGATTTTTTCCATAACAATAAAAAAAGAATTCTAACAACAACATGATATCAAAACAATCTATAGGTTCACTTCGTGTCTAATAAAACGATTTTAATTGGTAGCGTTTCAACAAATCTCAAGCAAACCCACGAACTTTCAAAATTGCATATAATGTATTATAAGAAGTAGTGGCAACGTGTGTGTGAAGACACCAAGTTCAAACGTAAAATACCGAGATTGTGAATTGTTACTATTGTCCTTCCAATGTACAAAATAATGTACTCTGCACGTTTTTTTGAATTGATAAACAGAACGTGGTTATTCATATAATACACGGGGTCAACCCACGAATATTTTATTAATTGTTTTGCGTTTAAATGCGTGGCAGTCAATATCAGTGATTTCATTTTTGTTTTTTAAATGATCAATGTGTTTGGTAGCAGAATTAATATTATTTTACATATCGCAAAATATTGCTACTATATATAATCAAATCAATTAGTCCCCGTCTAAACCTGTCAATAAATCAACACTGTCTAGTCATAAGTTTTGAGCAAAATATAATGTCAATCTCCATTATTATCTCTGAATAGAAAAAAATGCCATATTTCAATGAAATTTAAAGTTCACCGAAACTATACACTACGCATTTGTTCACCTTTAGACCAGACAATATTGCAAGCATCGCCTGTAAATATATCATTTCATGATATATTGAAAATTAGTATATATAATTATTTTAATGCAGAAACGTGTTTAAAAGGCCAGTTTGAAACAAAATCCTCATTTGCAAAACCGATAAAATAAAAAACAATATATTACGAGTTGTTTCCTACCAATGTAGCTATATCTCATACCACGCAAAAATTTATATTGTTCGAAGATATCTCTAACTATATTGCTTTTCGTTGTTCCAATATTATCAAAATTGAGAAAAAGCTGTAAAGTAAAATTGACTGAATATTAATTTTAGATTCGTTCTTGGAGAACACATGCTGGTACAGCAAGAAAAATTTACACCGATCTGCTGCAAATGACATTCGAAATTTCCGCAAAAGCAATGGTTGGTTTGAAATTCAAAAATGATGAAGAAAAAACGGAAGCTTTCACTAATTTTCATGAGATGATAAAAAATTTGTTTAGTCTTCCGTATGATCTACCATTCTCTGGGTTCCGCAAGGTAATTATCATTTTACTATTTTACTTAATGTGGGTGTTAATTTTGCTGCATTTTTTTTAAATTCCTCGTTTTACATATTAATATATATATACGTAATGTCTTTGTGTCGCCCAGACATAACTACAGAATCGTAACTAACGATTATGTAATGGCATTATCTCATAAAACCCTCTTCAAAAATTTGCTCCTTTTTAGCCAGATGCGGATCAGTTTATTCCTATGGTCACACAAATCATAATGGATTGAATAATTAAAATATTTATGATCTTCAGGGACTACAAAAGAAAGAATGGATTCATAAGATGCTCGACAGTCACTTGAAAAACAAACTAAAATATGCTCGTTCTAGAGGAAATGATCTGGAAGAACCAGAAAACGATGTTGTTCATTACATGTTGCAAGGCGAAATTGCGGAAAGACAAAAGTAAATAGCTTTATTTTCTACTTTAGTTTCATCTTTATACCCAGAAACTTTTATCATTCTTCTTTTCCAAATGTAATGCTTTACCTTTTTAATAATACGTACTTGTGTGTTTCAGAAATGAAGGCAGAGATTCCGGAATTGATTCGGAAAGAAGCAGTGAGGATGAAGAAGAACGTGGAATATCCATGAATGAATTAAAACAAAACGTTGTTGAGCTTATGTTTGCTGGATTCCTGACAACTGGAAGCAGTATTTCTTCTCTTATAATTCAATTGGCAAAACATCCAGAAATTCGAAAAAAAGTTGAAGAAGAATTAGAAGAACAAGGATATTTGAGTTCTGATGATATTGAAATCGACTTGGAAAAAATTCAAAAGTTAACCTATTTAGAACAAGTTATTAAAGAAACACTCAGATTGATGCCACCAATATTAGGTGGATACAGAAGAGCGATGAAGACGTTTCAAATTGGGGTAAGAATACTTTTTTTTACCGTGTATAGGCTCTAAAACACGGTCATACCTTTGTATGCTAAACACTTCTTCATTATTTACAGGATTACAGAATTCCAAAAGATTGGACAATTATTTATAACATCAGAGATACTCATGAATATGAATTCCAAGATGATACTGAATTCGATCCTGATAGATTTTCTCGTGAAAAATGGACAGAAAACCGACAAAACCGATTCAAGTACGTATATTTAAACAGCATTAATCAAAATTATTAACTAACGTAAACTGACAAATCAGACTTCAAAAGAATAGTAATTTTGCAATACGAATCACCTAGATAAAATGGAAATGTGAATTAAAATTTTCTTTGACTATCCCATTTCGATTATAAATATTACAAGCAAAGTTCAATGCAACTGACTATATTGTTTGTTAAATTTTACTGTGTTAATATTGTTCCAACTTTTATGTAACGTAGTCGGTGTTTTCGAGTAATTCACTGTATAAAACCACATCTAATGTGATGTCATTCATATTTTTCAGATGGCTTCCATTCGGAGGTGGTCCACGAGTGTGTGTCGGAAAGGAGTTTGCCAGACTCGTAATTAAGTTAACAACAATTGAACTTTTCAAATCATTTTCGGATTGGAGATTCGAGAATGATAAAGCTCCACCAATGTTTCCGATTCCTACTTTACATCCAACGAACGGTCTCCCTATTATATTTACAAAAAGATAAAAAAAACTTTCAAAACAATAACTGACTGAAAAATTGTCTGTTGTGTCAGAATAAAACAATAAAATGAAGAGCAAATAAAATAGAACTAAAATAAGGAAAATCGGAATAAAACTATGGCCTAACCCTAACCTGGTACGCACACTACGGGAGTACATTCATTTGAATAACACATTTCAAATCGATTACTTCGTGCCTGCACTGATCAGCCTTAGTGTAAATATTTTACGTTAAAATATTAAGTAATAAAGAAATGCGAAAGGTGTAAAATTATGTAGTTGTATTTATTATTTATATATTTTTGTTTTATTGTTGTCCATGTTCATTTTTTAATACATTCTCGCTTTGTTGTTCTCTATTTTCTTACAGTATTGATTTTTTTTTGTTTGAGCAGCTTTTCATTCTGTCCATTTGTTTTTAAATAAAATCATACAACATTTAAGCCTATTTTTTCATTTCGACGATATACAATACAGTACCATGAATATAGTAGCAGGAATGATAGAAGCTTTAATTAATTTTCAGATATTTCCGAGAACATCTGATATTGGTATAAATTTTGTAAAAGCACATATCAATGCGAATGACCTTTCAAGCGTCGTGTTTTGTAAATCCCATCGATTCAAAAAGTATCTTAGTGGTCCACCTAAAGCTTCCAACGTCTTCACACATTTCTCGTGGTTACTTGGAGAACTTCAGTGAGTCAGACGGAATTAATCGTGTCTGTGTTGTGGTATAGCAATCCGTACAACTTCAAAGTTTGTATGCTGTTCAATATTTAAAAAATTGTAATCCAGCAGCGAAGTACTCATGCCAGTGTGATCGGATTCATTTTCTTGTGATAAAATTTGTTTTCGAAGTGGTGGAGTAAGTTCAAAAACCTTACATCCTCAAGCGAATTGCATTACGCATATTCGACGCCGTTGTTTGGCGATTCGCAAAAAAATGCAAATAAAATGACTTTTGCATCAAAGTTTCGATCAAGTTCCAAACGATAATACTGATTAAACCCTTGAAAATGTTAAGAAATGAGTTAATTATAAGCATTTGCTTTTTCTATCAACAACTTAGTTGCACGAAATTTTCACCGACTGCGGTGCATGCCCGGTCACCTGCATTATCCGATTAAACACTCGTCCTGGTTTACTTCTGAAGACGCGATTATTCTAACACATGCTTCAAATTCTGATACCTGCCTGAGGTAACCTTAATCTATAATCTCATTGTTATATTTAGAGATGATTTCACAAAATAGTTTACAGAGTTCACATCAATTTTCTCCCGTAATTCTATAATTTATCAATAATGATGCTTTCTTTAAGGAGAAATTAAAAGAAACTATTATTATCTCGACATCGAACAACAAACATGGTTATCGTTCCACGAAACTTTTATTGCTGTCGTCGGCGTAAAACTACACTGCCCTCTAGCATATTCTGAGAACACTTCAAAATTCAATTCAACTTCAAAATATCAAATTCGTTTATTTTTGCAAATCTTACTGCAAATATATCACAATTCAAGAACGATTTTTGCCAATAGACAATACCTGTAAAAGAAAGTAGAATGAAGACATTATTTTGTCCCGATAAAAGTAATTTTACCTAGCATGAATCCGCATTTATTATTAGTTTGGTAAAAAAAATGTACGAAACCAACAATAACTTGGATCAGCGTCGTGGGTCGGCCTGAGTTCTTCAGTTCGAATTCGAATGTCATTATAAATCGAGAAGAATATTCATTTCAAGTACTTACCAAGAAATCATTCAGACGAACGCTTGAAATCAATGCGGATATTCCATCGATTACAGTTATGCCATTGATTCGATCTTCTTTAATTCAGATCTTTAAGCAAAATGAATATATTTGGGCTATGGCCGTTTTTTAGTCTCTTCTGGTTATTTAGAATTTTGCTCACTGACATTACAATGTGAATTAAAGGTCAAAGCTTTGTACAATAATTCTCGTGTAGCAGGTTTAACACGACGAAAATTCGCGGTACTACTAATAAACAAAATCCTTCACTTATAAATAAATAGTAGGAAAATAAATAAGCTTATATAATCGCTTACATTGTGCATGTATTATGTCAATATGAGGTTACTCGGGTCGTGACTGCTATATTTGATTACAAAACTCTTAATTCAAGCAAGGAATGTTAATGGTATCCACCACACAACTATTCAGTACAATCAACAGATTATTGTATATATTAGTGTAGGCTACAGATAATATCCGACCAAGGAAATGAATAATATTTACCTCCCATGATGACAAAACAGCAATTCTTGTATTTTTGTTAATTCGAGGCAAAATTTGATCAAGGATTCACTGAACTTCCGAACATGTATTTATTAGCATTTAAGTGAAAAAAGTATTTCAAAATTGTCGATAAATCAATTTTATTTGAAGTGGTGTGAGGGCAATGGCTGAAACGTACCCATGTTAATAATGACGTTACACCAAGTTATATTCATAACAAAGATAATTAAATAAATATTATCCTTGCTAGAGCGATCAAACAGTTCCAGGGTATATAACAAATTTCAAATAATTTCAGAAATACAGAGCAATCATATATGTAATGTATATATTACCGTCTTCACACAACACAAAAATATAAGTCTAAAAAGCATTGTTAACAGAGAAATGATATCATGCTCTTTTTCAATTTGAATTCTGTTTCAAGGTGCAGGTATACAGACAGGCGTTTCATCTGCTTTACCACAATTCCAATAAACTTTAGCGTACATAATAAGTGTGCATGTTAAAAGGCAATACATCGAAAATTCATATACATAACATAACATAGATAGATCGTGAGGCACTATCGTGTCGGTTTAAAACAGCGACAACAAAAACGTGCTTATTCTACGTTATTTTGATTGAGATTGCTGCTTACTTCTCGCGATAAGAATTAGCAAGTTTATGCTATCTTGTTTACATGAACTATTGATGAACAAAGAAATTTTCACCAAACACGAGGTCAGCCGTCATCCAGCACTCAATATTAATTTGGGAGAGAAAGTATTTGTTCTTCAAGATTATACATCTTCTATAACTGAATTTGAGTATACGAGTTCGATTAGACCAATGTCATGAGCCTTCAAAAATTACCATACCGTTGTTGTAGACTGAAACTATATATATATATATATATATATATATATATATAGCAGTATCGGTCACAGATTAGACTATCTAATCCCAGCGAGTCACTCGCGAAAAACTAAATTAAATGTGCACTTAACTTAGAATGTCACAAACGTATGGATTTCTAAATTACATTCATATACACCGACACCTCAATCGGGTTATTTTTAGAAATATTGACATTTGTATACAACTTTGGACGGATTGTGGTCTGGTATTTTGACATCGGATGAAAATGATGCTTCGTACGTAAATCCGGACTACCGTTTCACTATCGCACAACGCTATTGTTTCCACGACATGCAATACAACAGAGTAGGTCATGCTATAGCATATATGATTGTTAGATGAATGTGATGTTACCGTATATTGCTATTTCGTAGATTGTCTCTGACTTGCAAGTCACCCGTTCACCCTTCAGCTTCAACGCCCACGTGAATGAGGATACGTTAAAAATCTCTATATGTTTTTATTCGTAAATTTCCACAACACACAGAATACAAATCTTAAAAAACATTTATCCACACTAGCTTAGAATGGTTTACATCGTCTTCCCTGTCGAAAGATATCGGAGTCGTATTTATACGTCGATCGTACATCTAATTAAATACTGTAAACGTGAGCTCGTGATTCACGTTATAAACAGAAATTCCTATTATCTCAATAAGGGTAATTATGTACATCGTACGGATGGGAACTTAGATATAATTATTTCAATCAGTGCCAAAGGTCTTGAGAATATAGATTTTAATTTGATAATGACTGGATGGAACCTGTTATGTTCTTAAAACTGGTGTAATTTAATTCCTACGAAAGTCTTTGTTCGAATTTTGGGAAAAATTAACTTTGTTTTCATATTTTTAACATGAAATGGGGTACATTTGGGGGTTAGTTGCTATATTATCTCCCCATCTTACTAACTGGAAGTTTAAAGATTTGGCAACTCTAATAAATTGAAAATATATAGAAAAATACCATACACAATGCTAAAATTAATGATATAGGTCAAAAAAAAATATTTAAATGTATATGATCTATAATGAGACAAGACATTGAAATAAACAGGAGGTTATAGCAAAGGGTAAAAGTTGTAAAGTAGAATTACAGAAGGATGGCGTATTTTTATTTGAAAAATTTTGGTTTGGACGGTTAAAACATATTTTCAATTCAATGTATTTCGCTAAGTTAAAATACTCAATGCCCGCATTATCGCATTGTTACGATTTTGTAGACCTAGTTGGTCAATATATGCTTGTCCCATGTCGGGAAGAATAAGCGCGTTGCGACCTAGTTGGTCTATATATATATTTGTCCCATGTCGAGCAGAGTAAGCGCGTTGCGACCTAGTTGGTCTATATATTTGTCCCATGTCGGGATGAAAAAAACGCGTTGCGACCTAGTTGGTCTATATATGCTTGTCCCATGTTGGGAAGAAAAAACGTGTTGAGACCTAGTTGGTCTATATATTTGTCCCATGTCGGGATGAAAAAACGCATTTTTAAGTTTATGCCATCTCAGGGCTTTTTTGAAAAAATAACGCTTTTGGATACAATTTTTGTTTAACGAGCTTATTATTTCACCGTTCTATATGACGGCTTTGTAAATAATTAAAAGTATGACTCGCTCGAATCTACTTTTAGAGAGCATTTCAATTCTAACGAAATCTATTTAATCGAAAAGAAATTCTAACCACAAATGTTCAATAATATAAATCTCTTGAAAGGTATTTGAAATTAGAATATTTAAAGTTGTTACCTTTAATTAATTTATAAAAATTGAAAGTCGAATGAAACGCCATGTTTATATATTAGAAGAAAAAGAAGTACTTTACCTTAGTATTAGTGGAAGAATGAAAAATGTCTGTCTCAATGAGGAGAAAAACCTGCAAATCATGAAACAAATTGTGGAATGACATGCTCCTGATCTGTATATCCATTATGTAAGCGCGACAATTTCTCTGTTGTTCGGAATAGGGCGCGTAATTTACAGTAAAACAGTCCATATAGTTCATTGTTTTCAACAGTTCGTTTTTGATTAGGTTTTTCACCTCGAACATATATCATGTTCTAAAAGAGTTCATTTCGATCGATGTTCAATACAGTCCATATTCATGATTTTAACGTTTCCAGAGTCCGTTACCATAGTTCAACAGTTTTCAATTGAGTTCATTGACTCGTCATGATGTTTTTAATTGTTACGGCTTGTCAGCAATTTGTTCCTTGCACGTTTTTGTATAGACGGTTTCTCAGCAATTGTTTAGAGCTTCCGCTTGGTCAGCTTTTTGGTTGATTCCGTCAAATTGTTGCCTGTCCTGATTGTTGTCCGTACTTGTGGTTGAACCCTGTTGATCTGCTCCGTTTCAGAAGGTTAATTCAAGTCGGCTTTGTCACCATTTATAGCATGAATGGTTGGTAGATAAATGTGATGTTACCGTATATTGCTATTTCGTAGATTGTCTCTGACTTGCAAGTCACCCGTTCACCCTTCAGCTTCAACGCCCACGTGAATGAGGATACGTTAAAAATCTCTATATGTTTTTATTCGTAAATTTCCACAACACACAGAATACAAATCTTAAAAAACATTTATCCACACTAGCTTAGAATGGTTTACATCGTCTTCCCTGTCGAAAGATATCGGAGTCGTATTTATACGTCGATCGTACATCTAATTAAATACTGTAAACGTGAGCTCGTGATTCACGTTATAAACAGAAATTCCTATTATCTCAATAAGGGTAATTATGTACATCGTACGGATGGGAACTTAGATATAATTATTTCAATCAGTGCCAAAGGTCTTGAGAATATAGATTTTAATTTGATAATGACTGGATGGAACCTGTTATGTTCTTAAAACTGGTGTAATTTAATTCCTACGAAAGTCTTTGTTCGAATTTTGGGAAAAATTAACTTTGTTTTCATATTTTTAACATGAAATGGGGTACATTTGGGGGTTAGTTGCTATAATGCTTTTTCTGTTTAAAGTTTGTCCTCCGGGCTAAGTTAGCTTTTCTTTGAAATAATGTCAATTTGTGTGCGAGTTCATATTCAAATCCAGTGTACTATGCAGCTTTAATATTGTTCCTTGTTGAATTACATTTAAAGTGTTAGATGGATTGAGACGGTAAACAGGCATGTACCATTAAGAACGACCAGAATTTTATTATATCACAAGATATTAATGTATTTTATTTCTCAATAGATATATATATATATTATATATATAAATTGCTGTACTTTTGCTATATACATTTCTCTCATTTGTATGTACACCAATGCCACCAATACCGTCATTTACGGACCAAAAGGCGCACAGGGTTATAAGATGAAAAGTCAATTGGGGCTTTGTTCATACATGAGGCGCATCGAAATAAAACACCCAACCAAGGTTCCCTCTAAGCTGCGCAACTGCGCAGTGCCACCAGAACATTAGCGCAGTAAAATCTCATTCTCGCGCAGTTGCAACATTTCGTTATCAAAGCGTGGCTCATATTTTATATGTCATATTTATTAACGCTTAACTAAAATGCTCGTTCTATGTTTCACGCGTATTTTGGTGATTACTGGTCATTGTGAAGTCACACACGTGTATGTCACGCTCAAGTACATTGATTTCTGTATGCCGGTAACGCAAATTTATCGCTGTTCCGCGTTAAGGAATTTGATAATCTGCAAAATTTGTCGGGAAGTGGCACCTAATAGTGATTTGGAAAAGGCAAATCTTGGATGGGAAGTTGACTATCTAAGACGCCATTCAAATCAGAAAAAGCATATTGACGCACTAGATCAGTGGTTTCCAACCGCCGGTGCCGGTCCACGAAGCTATTTTGCCGTTCAGTGAGAAATTTCGTTTTGTTGATTTTCTGCCGTTTCGATCGTTTTATCGAATCCGAAAAGATGGATTTACATTGGTTTATTACGCGTTTCTCTTCCGTCGTCATATTACTGTTTGGTGAGGGCGGTATTAATCGCCTGGCAACGTCTTGGCGCCGTGTGATCACACTTTTCGTTTCCGATTCATCGCAAAATCGCTCCGTCAAATTTCGCAAGATTCATAAACCTGGAAATCAGCATGCGTGCTTTTTCCGTTTTGCGTGCTTTTCTTCATTAATATTACCATTCAAATATAGGGTTATGAATATTTCTTTGTTTAAACTAGAAAACAGTCAAGAATTGTATAATATTACAGAGTATGCCTTGGGAACCAGCAAGATATGAACTTGTTGCGGCCCAGCAGGTGGTCATGAGACGCGCAACAAAAACATTAAGATCTTTTCTAGGTGATGCACAGCAGGATTTTGACCCCCTGGTGTCAAGTTAGAAACTACTTTATCATTGTAGAATAAATTCATTTGTTTGGGGCATCGATCAAATGCAGAGGGATGATATGATGAAACCACTAGTTTACAGTTCAGATTTATAAAAGAATCACTGTCACAATATTTGAGCTCTCTCGATAACGAATGCTTATCGCTTGGTAATCGAACAATCAAACTGTTGTCCAAATATTCAATCTTGTACAAAAAAAACTTTATCATCGTTAGCTTTAACTAAAACGAAGCAAAGAAATAGACTGTGAGCCACTGCAGAGCTAGGTGTTGCAAAACCATTTTTTATGCCTCGTTTGCAATCTTGTATTGGCAACGAAACAGCAGCAAATTCTCGCTCGAGGTAATTGTGTTTGCACATGATTTGGCATGTAGCCTACATGTTTTTTATGTGAGGTTTTTTTTGGTGTATTTTTTACGCGAAATCGGTGCCCAGCACTTCATGTTGTTATGCAAGTATATATTATTATTTTATGTTCCACCTATTTCCCTTTTTGCCGGTCCGCGAATACATTTTATTTAATTTAACCGGTCCGCCAGGGTAGAAAATTTGGGAACCACTGCACTAGATGCATTAACTCAGAAGCGAAACGTGGAAGCAAGAGGAGGTTGTTCGAACTTTCTCACCGCAATATCAACCGCTGAAGAGAGTGAGGTTTTGAAATAAAGCCTCACATAGATACCACGTGTTAAGCTGAATTCATCAATATTGTCGCGAGGTGATAAATAGTCGTGTGTCAAAATAGACTAAATTGCCACATTCATGTTGAAACAAAAATTACGGCTCTGAATTCTTGAAGAGCATAGAATTTGTCGCCAGGAAAGAAATTTTACTAAGCGTAAGACAAATAAAATTTCATACCCTGATTGTTGATGAAAGCAATGATATTTCATCAACAAAAATGTTGAGATTGTACATTAAGTATTGTACTTTGTATGATTGTCGCTTGATTTAGCAATAAAACACAACAAACACGAACAAAGTGTATATATAAACGTTGGAAAAGCACGAAAACAAGAAGAAGCTATTTAAATTTAATGTGTGCTTTTTTCGCATTCCGATAATAAATAATAGGCTACCATTGTAACATTTCACAAAGTTTCAATAATTTAGGATTCTGCTCAGCGTTAAAATAGTCTTGCTCAGTAAAACCAACATTTGCGCAGTGTGGAATTTTCTTAGAGGGAACACTGCGACCCAACAGTTTTTAGGGAGCATGGGGTTACCGTACTAAGTTCATACAAAACAGTATAGTACCGAAACTGGCTTTGAGTGAAAGCATGAATCACTACCTGATTCACACATTGGGATCCGTCAAATACGTTAATTACCGCCAGTTGTCTCAATCTGCTTTATTACTACACAGACTATAATTGTTGAAATATCTTGATTAGTTTGTGAATCTAATCCAAAGCTACCAAATGCTTTTGCGGAAAAAGTAAGACGAACAAACTATACCTGTTATACAACCTATAAAATAAACTACATGAGACTACACACCGACAATTTATCTTCGTCGCGAGTATAGTGTATGTTTATTTTAATTCACAGGTATATACTCTGAATATATATATGTGTGTGATGAAGCCCTATTTGGATGCTTCCAGTGTAGTGTCTGTGATATGGAACTCAGCAATGAAAACTTTTGTGTTTGGCTGTTGTAAATTCTTTATGTAAAACGTAAAAACTGAACTGAACTCATATCAAGCCTTCCACTTACTCACTCACGGCGCTATAGAGTTGTTTACAACCTGTGGTTCACTGAGCTTTGGATTTCAAGAACCGCAAGCTTTCGCGTCGCTCTTGTGCTTGTGGTGAAGTCAAAGTACAAGACGAAACACAGTGGTACTAATGATCTAAATGCAATTAGTAACTTAAAACATGAATATTGAACCAAAAGACATTCTAGTTGGCAACAGACAATGGTATTCTGTGTAGACTCGTACAATGCAATTGGATCTTTCTCAATATCTACAATTTATACAACAGTAAGTAAGTAAATACCACTGTAAAGCTTATCTTCCTTTTCTTAAATTTCCTCTCCAAGTTTATTGAGGAAAATCCTATATATGTGTAACAATTTATGCAAACAATCAAGTTTTTCTTGGATATTTATAGGTTTCACCTCAAATCGACGTAAGTTATTAGATTCACCGGAACGACAGCAATTTGGAACCAGGAATTTTCTAATCTTATAAAGAAAATTCTTCTTTTTCGATTCTTTGTCCTTAATTTTCTTGAACAACTTCTCTTTGTCCTGCTCCTCATCACGCAAAGCCTGAACGATAATATTTATTAAAATAAACTAAATGAAATTACCCACGTAAATAAAAGATTGGATAACATCTATAAATATCGATTACCATATATCAAATTAACTATTTGTGATGAGTTTATTAATTTTTACTATGTAATATATAGAAAACACTGTAATGATAATAAATGTGTGCTAATACATAACCATGTGGGTAAGAACGCCACTATCAATATACTTAATATAAAACATGCATTTTCAGTCTCTGAGACTGCCTCTTCCGCTTCATTATTATTTTTGTTGTTCACCGTTAGAGGCGCTGGTGATACATACGTTCACAGATTTTACTGACTGTGACTTCATAATACCCCCGCGCGTTCGTTGGGCGCGCCGCTACGAGGACCTTGATTCGACCTTCTCAGGACTCTGGGATTGCAGATTTGTGGTGCGAGGTTGTCGTTGTCTGATTGCAGATTTGTAGTTTCAAGGTTTCAATCGTATTTTCATGTATTTAAAATTAATAACATTAACTTAATTTTGTAAACTGTATCCAATCAACTATCGATTGTTTTGTAAGCTGGAAGCTACACTGTCAAGTAGTTATTTCAGTTTATTGTTTTTTTAATAGCTTGTACACCGAACGCTGGAACGGTTCAATTTTGTATGCTTCCAAACTCTTCCTGTTTTTCATGGCCTCTTTTGTGTATATTCCAGGTGTATTGATGAGATATTAATATACGTCAGGGTATTCAACCTTTGGCCATAGAGATGTTTCATCCACTCATGCATCCTGTGGTGACATATAGCCTAGGTTCATTCTTCCAAGTGACACATCTTAAGTTTTTCAAAGTAGGCTAGCGTTTTTTTTTTTGTATTGAAATCCGGGTGGTGAATGCTATATACAGAAGCTAACGACGCCATTATATGGATTAATGCACAACAATAAAAAGGAGATTATTTATAGTCTATATACGCGTTACGTACAGTACCATATGCTGTCAAAAATACTGCAGTCCTAACACCCTGTCTCATCGTAACATATTATCATAAAACCTTGTACTATTAAGCTACAGGAATAAACAAATGCCGTGCAACCATAGGCTACACCAACTAACGCTACAAAATAGATAGGCTTTCAAACACAACTGCAGGAAACGAACGCGCAAAACAGTTCACGGCAGACGACAGTCCAGCGAGATATACCTGCAGTTTTGGTCGAGCGACATTGTCACGTGGTTATGACTTCACGCGAAATTTGAGAATATTTAGGAAATATTTCGGCTGTACCATGTTTATGAATTTTTTTTTTGTAACCAGCCGCAACTGTTATTTAACTGGCTTATACCTGCGTGTGTTTAGTTCAGTTCTAATGTGTATAATTTTGTTAGATTCTTGATTTCAATTGTTGGTAAGTTTCCTGACGGCACATTAACTGTTATAAATATTGTTTGTTTACCGTATTCTCGTACTTCTCATACTGACTTACCTAACATCGTACCGACGTATCTTCGTACACCTGTACTTTCCTGACAATAAACGACAACAACTTGTTATACGCGTCTTTTGCATTGGAGTGACAAAATCAGTTTACTAAAACAGATCGACCATCTAAGAATTACACCTGGTGAGGGCGCTAAAGGTAATCCAAATTTGGCGTCTACAGTCTCTATTTCCATTTTAATAAAAAGATTTATTCGCTCCAATCGACTCATTTGACAAATTTTATCATATGTTTCCTTAGTGGTGGTATTTTTCAACTGAAAAGGTACGACCTCCACAAGTGAAGAACAGGAGACAGATTAGCTACATCCCAGGCCAGAACTATCCACACAAGCAATATTTCCAATTGTAATTGAAAACAGAACCATTCCCACAAAATTCAGGGTCTCGTCGTAAGGGACCAGAATTTCTTGCAACGTCATGTCGCATTGAAGACTAAAAAAAATGAAACAATTTGATTATTCAAATTGCCGGTAAGTGATAAAGCATACACAACTGTAACTTTTAATATAGTAAACCTCGGTATAAGGTATTACTCTCCCGCATAACTTACCCAATTCAAGCCGTTTTCCGATTTTGAACCCAAGACATTTTTCTGTGATTTTTGTGGTATTTGCGAGCCATTTCTTCTTTTTGCAACAGTATTTATTGTTTCGAGTCCTGTTCCTATAAACCAGGGGTCACCAAACTTTTTCGACCGCGGCCCGGGTATGACTCAAACTGTGTTGAAACGGGCCGGACAAATATTTTTGTCAATGCAATACAATAAATTCACAAAAATTGCGAAATTTATTCAACAATATATATTCTACATTTCTGAAGACTTGAATATTAAATTCTATATATATCGCAGAATATGGATCTGTTATCAAAACGGTGCACGACTACGGACTGCCTGCTGTAGCATGGAATTCCATGACATTTGGACATAATTAAGATAAAATAAACAACTATTATCTGGTATTTGATTTTTATTCATTAGCGCATAAATTTCCCAACATTCGGAGCTTTTAAAATTACGCTCAAGTCATCCGTGGTGCAAATTAATGATATTGTCTATGGACACCAAGAAAATTGATGTGGACGTGTGTATTTCTTTCCTAACTTGATACATGATACTTACCAATTTTTATGGAGTTTGTACAATCAGAACATCGTTGAATTTTACCCATAATGAACCACTGTCAAACATATTTACGGTCAAACATCATGCACAACTCCAGCGTTTATTTGCGACGAACTGTCGTCGGTGTCAAGACCGTTGCCAGAATAAAATCCTGAAATAGTCTCAATAATCCATAGATGTGACGCAGATTGAAAGGTTAGTGATTGATATGTGTTTTTTTTCATATTTATTACAGTTCTTAACAAAAAAGTTACACAATCCTTAAGAAAAAAATGACCTGTCGGGCGGTACTAAAATTCCGATATCTCCGTTATTTCTTGACCGCTTTTTTATCAACTGGATATTGTTTTCTTATTTTTACTCAGATCTATCCACTGGCGCAGTTTTTATTCAAATCGGATGAACTTTATTTTTTTTGTAACTTACCTACATGATTCAGTTAAGCAGTACAAAAATTAGTGTGACTTGTGAAATTGAAGCAGTACGCGAGGGATTACAGTACTGTTAGCGCAAAATGCACATTCGAAGTTCATTTTAGCACAAAGACGTAAACAGTTTCGGCGCGTGCATCTTTCGCAGAAAAACGAAAATTATTCTTGGAAAAATATTTGACTACATTTGTGTGTTATTGCGGGCCGGATAAAATGACGACGCGGGCCGTAGTTTGGTGACCCCTGCTATAAACAAACGAAAATATGAAAAACATTTGGATTACACTACAGCTCCATCCAGCCAGTTGAAAAAAATTCGGAAACTATAGTTATATGTTCATTTAGGATGAAAATGTTTATTGACGGGATTTGCAAGCTATATACACATGTAACTCTTTCACCTTCAAAAGTATCCGTAAATTCCCACGAGATTTATTTTTGAAGTTAAAAGTAATTTCACGTATGTGGTTATGCCATCGACTTCTTTTGAATCTTTATTGCTGTCATCTTCAACAGCAATGCGAGTCTTTAACGAAAAGAGTTACTTGTAAAATTCATAATATTTCATGAAATATTTATCGAGTATACATGGTTAATTATTCGTTGCTCATGCTTAAATAAATATATTTTTTTTCTACCTCATTTGATAATTTAATTCTTATCAAAGAAGAAGAGTTGGATTTTCCGTTGTCTTCTTCCTCGAACTTTTCTTCATCTTTATCACATATTCCTAGCATCTCAGAACATCGAGTCCCCGTGTTCGTTCCCATATCGAGTGCTTCGGAATGTATCTCAGGATTACGGATCGTTATTTTCTCGGTACTGTTCTCCTGTTCACTATCATTTTTATGTGATTCATTAATTTTTACTTTCAGGCTGGGGACCGCATCCACATCTTCAGTTGATTCATTTACAGAAACGATACTATTCAAAAAACAGGACAGCTATGCTCAAATATACGGACACGTAGCACCACATAATTTTGATGACGTCATAGCAAAAAATAATAGCCCTAATAATAATAAAAAAGTAATAGCCCTCTAGCAGAAAATATAATCTTTACTCACTGAAAATTTCAAAGAAATTGGTGTAGCAATCAAAGAGTAAGGCGATTTCTTCAAAACGTGTCAAAGAACAACAACAAAATAATACTGAAACGATCGTTATGTCCACTACGTGTCCAACAAATCGATGTAATCACAATCTTATGTTTCTGTTCGCTATTTATTAAGTTCAGATCATTTTATTCACAATTTTCTTGTTTTTCATGTTGGTGAATAGAAAAATTCAACATTTTATTTCTGAATTCAGGTAATAAAAACAAAAAGTTATCACAGTATTTGCATTTTATAACTTACACCCAACGTACCCTTATCATCTTTTTCGACATTGCCGCCGATTTCGAGCGAAGCATTCTTTCCTCCACTTTTATTAACTAAAGTAACTGCGAAGACTTTAAACTTTTTGACGGTCCTTTTCAATCGAGGTTTTTCTAGAGTTTCTACTGGTGGATCACACAGATTAATAAATGTTTCCTGTAAATGTGCGATATTTGAATGGCTTTTATTAACAATCAGCAAGTATCGTTTACCAAGCGCATTGCAATGGACAGTATTTTAGATACGCCATATTTTGCCGAACATACTACAAATAAAATATTTTGCGTGTACCCAAAGTGTTTTTGTGTTTATTAAGTTATCCCTCCAATAATTTGGCATCGGTAAAAAAAATAGGTCTCACCCGTGTTGAAAAATGTTGTTGAGGTTTGTTTTGCTGAAGGTAGCCAACTCGAGCGTATATAAGACAGAAGTGCAGAAAACGAACTATGGCGTGATTGGGATGCCATCCCCGAAAATTTTTCATGTCAAAAACTTTGCATTACTCTCCATATTTTCATCTACATATACTTGTGAATCTCTGTATTTGGCTATAAACTTTATTAAGTCTCTTAATAGGAGTAGCCTGAAAAATGAAACCAGTAGTTCGTGTATTTCTCTGAAGGTTACAAAATATAAACCCAATGTAAAATCTCTATCAGCGGTAATACAGCAGCAGAAGTCTCACTGATATAGAATAAGAAAAGTAATCAAATCTATTTGTCGGACTGATATTTGTCCGAACAGTGAATCTGTCTGTACCTGTGAAAGGTTTATTATTGTGTATCTTTGCTTTAAAGTAGCAAAGAATCGTTTTTAATTTTGGTCGGCACGCGGAATAATTTTGTCGTTAAATTTAGCCGATTTTGGCACGCGAGCCGAAAAAGGTTGCCCACCCCTGGCCTAGTACCTCGACTGGCAACGGTAATGAGGGCATTGAACCTTGACCATTTTGGCGTTGGCGGGATCTCTTTCGGCGTGCACCGCCTGGAGGTAGCACGTCTAAATTTGTATCCTGACCAATCAAAGCGGGGTTTAGTATTAATAAATAGGCTTAGTTTCAATTTACATCATATATTTCTATTTTCCTGTTTCGTATAGTTAATATTGGTCCCTCCTGTGTAATAGCACTGTATTTTACATGACTTCTGTTTGACAACTATTTCAACACTATTTGACTAATATTTCACCAACTTTTGACTCAACAATAAACACCCTTGGACAATCATTTCATCAAAAATAAAGTGCCTGTACAACTATTTATTCCAATCGCTCAACGAGCATCGTTGATGGCTATCGTATGATGCTGAGCCGTTATAATTACTATATTGATTTAAAATACCCGGCTTTTTTGAAAAGTACAATTAGAAAATGGATTTGACTGTGTACTCACATTTTTAAAAGTCAACCCTGCAGAAATCGACCAATAATCAGTATTCCGTTGATGACGTAGTACTGAATGAGAACTGGTCGGCGTAATTTTCCATTAAGTTATAGCGTTCTGTGTGCTTATTATGAGGGTATGCTAGTTCTATTGTGCGTTGTATTTTGTAAACGCTGCAGTGGGTTCAAATACACACCAATCTCTTCAAATAATATTGTTGCATTATTATAAAATGATAGTAAACGCCGCAAACCGAGGTAAAGAGATATTTTATCTCTGTGCTGTATTACCTATTACTGTAACATATTTCCAGTGAAATAACGCATACTAGGCTATTTCTTCTGTCTCAAACCATCTAGATTTTATACTTTATGTGGGTTTAGTCGTCTTTTCTGATTTTGTGATCAGTTTATTTGTTACATTGCAGTATAGGACTATATTAAAATCAGCATATATACATGCGCTGGTAATCATATTTCAATGCCTAATCTATGTGTACTTCATGGTTACTGCTGAATTCAAAACGATTGTCGGCAGTCCGTGTGGTCCTAAAGTTTAGTTTAGTTAGGATTCCTTCAGTTGTACATCGTCATCGTGATGATTATCGCTATCTCGTCGTCGTCATCATTACTGTGTTGTTTTCTCGTATTCGACGTGTCGCATTTTTCTCTTTCACGTGTTATCGTGTTACGTATTTATTTTATTATCGTCCCCTAAGCTCAGCAAGATGTTTAAGATTGCATTTCTGGTGGTAGCAGTTTAGGATTTTATTTCTTGTTATGGCAGTTTAAGATTACATCGCCTTTATAACGTTGAAGTTTGAATTCATTCAATAGTCTTCTTTTATACTGTATTTCGAATCGTTCGATATAACATTATGATATTTGCATGTCTACAGCTCGTATGGTATTGCATTTATAGTTACTGTTTTACCTTGGTTGTATATCTGTCGTTTTGGGACTATGCTGTTATATGGAGTTGTTTTGTGTAAGTATTAGTTTTATATTCTGTATCATTTGTCTTTGATTTATTTGGTGCTAATTATTTCATTTGTATTTTAGTCAACCGTTTTGAATACTTTCAATAAAACGAGTCTGGCAAATCGACTTATCATTTCCGGGTCCCAAAAGTGACAAAGTTGAACAAATCTCCTTGCGACGACGATGAACGAAGCAGATGAATCAATTACACAAGATTTGAATAGACGAGAAGCTTCTTCTTCGCCTGCAGTTCCTCTCGCGGAAACAGACGACGGTAACTCTGAAACTATTGGACGCAATGTATTATGCCACGAAAGAGTCCGACTACAAAATGAACTAAATGGTTTGTGCGACAGAATTTCAAAATCGATTACTGAAAATGCTCAAAATTCTATCGTTACTGATCTTAAAATTAAACTTCATGTTAAACGAATTGCTTATGACCAAGTGATGGATAAACTCATTCCGACTACCCGTAATCCAAATGTTTTGAAGAAATATGAAACTGGAAGGCAAATGATGTTATCGAAAATCGATCAAATTGAAAGCAGAATTAATTCTTACCTTGACGAGGAGATCGTTTCTGATCACGGGTCTGTCGAATCCAATACAAGCAAATGCAGTGTTGAATCACTGAAGCGATTGCAACTTGAGCAAGAACGAGAGGTAGAAAGAGCCGATTCTCTTGTACGTATGGCTAAACGAGACTTTCTCACAGAAGAAGATACCATTCGCAATAAAATATCAGCACTAGAGCGTCGCCTTGATACCAAACGTCGAGACATAAACGAAAAAGAACGAATGGCAGATCTAACACGTCGCCAAGCTGACGAACTTATGCGTGAAATTGAACAAGAAAAGACTGAATTGGCTACCAAAAAGATGCCTAAAGATAACTTCCGTGGCGTCAATATTGAATATCCGTTAGAGTCAACACGCAGACGAAGTGCAGCGAACTTTTTTGTTCCGACGAAGAGTCAAGTGGCAACAAATTCAGAAAAGACCAAAGAATTGCACTTCCCGACAGCACGAACTTACAAACGCCCGTCTCCTGCAAACAGAATGCTCATACCACAAGAAGCAGTCGACGCGTGGATTGACCACTTGGAACCTAACCAGTCTGGTAAATTTTCTGTTAATTCTTTTAATATGTCAGTAGAGGAACAAACTATGTTATCATTACAGTTGAATTCTAGAATATTGTCCCAGCACCATTTATCGCCGATTACGATTCCTAGTTTTAGCGGAACGCCCCTAGAATGGCCAAACTTTATTGAGTTATTTTTTGATAATGTACACAGTTCTCTTGACGACGACGGTTCGCGTATGGTTCGCTTAGTCGCGTCTTTGACGGGGGTGGCTAAACGACATGTCGATGGCTTAGGCACGGTGGGAAGTAATTATATTGTCGCGTTGAGTGAATTGAAACATATATTCGGCCAACGGGTGACGATTGCTCGGGCCTTTCTCGAGAAGGTTGTAGATGGTAGACGAGTAACAGAATTCAGTATCCGAAAAATATCCGATTTTCATTCTGAAGTTCGCGACATTGTGATAAATTTGAAGAAAATGCGATTGCTTGCAGATTTGTATAGTATTGAAAATGTTAGAAAGACAGCAATGCGAATTCCGGCAGAACTGACCTCGAGTTGGAATAAGTTTGTGACTGATATGATTCGTGCCGACGAAATGCCGAGTTTACTGGACTTCGAGCAGTGGTTGTGGGAACGATGCGAGGAATTAGGAAATCCTTTTTCACCAAATCTTTTCAGTACTAAAATAGATCGTGACGATCGCAGACAGGCATTTCCTAAGAAGAATGTGGTATACCCTTTATCGGGTCATTCAAATCAGCCGCTCGAACAACCGCGAATGCAATGTTTCTATTGCAATGGTTTTCATTCTTTAAGTAACTGCGATAGCTTCAGGTTTAGTGCCAATGACACGAAAAGAAGATTTCTACTAAATTCACGCCTGTGCTTTAACTGTCTCGAACCTGGACATTTAGCTATTTCGTGCCGGTTCCGCAATATGTGTCGTGTTTGTCCCGGTAAGCATCATTCAGCCATCCATGGTTTGAGAGTCGTTCCTAATAGATTGAGTGATAACAATCAGCCTGATCTCCCTCCTCATATGAGCGGCGTTGCCAATTCTCATGTTTCAGGCGTTAATGGTGTTCAGTTTCAGCTTTTGCCAGTCGTAGTAAAAGGCCCATTGGGATCCTCTGAATATGCTATCGCTGTTCTAGATTCTGCCAGTCAAATCTCAATAATACATCCCAAATTAAAACAAAAACTTGGTTTGAAAGGAAGTCCTAGGTGTCTAACCATTAACACCTTATGCAATAAGGGCGTTTCGCAAAATACGGAGGTGGTGAAATTGTCGGTGCGATCTGCTCACGACGAGAGTGGTCAAATTCTGATGTTAAGCAACGTGTTTGTGGTCGAGTCACGCATACCACATCCAGCTAGAATCCTTAAGAACGATCACAATATGACTCACCTGCAGGATATTCCGTTAACCGACATTGAAGCGAACAAAGCCATGATTTTAATCGGAGCCGATAATCCCTTGGCGCATTTCCAGCTTGAACGTAGAGTCGGCCAGCAACATGAACCAGTGGGTATTAAAACTCCTCTCGGTTGGACTTTGATCGGGTCTTCAGGCGCGACTAATGAAGATGAAACTGTTTCAAATATGCTGTGTTGTGATTTGCGTGACCAGTATAACATGCTGCAAGAACAAGTTGAGCGATTTTGGTCCACTGAAGCTGTAGGCACGGCGTACAATTTGACCCGTAGCGAGTCGATTGAAGATAGACAAACTGATAATTTGATGGAAAGAAAAATTAGATTTATCGACGGTCATTACGAGGTTGGGTTTATGTGGAGAAATGAAAATTGCGAAATGCCGCAAAACGAACACGTAGCGCTTAACAGGTTCGAAAATCTCAGAAAACGACTCCAAGGAAACGAACGTTTGCGAAACTTATATTGTAAAGAAATGGCAAAAAATATTGAAAGGGGTTGGGTGCGTAAGCTAACTTCAGATGAAAAGGCGTTTCGCGGTCCTCGAGCTTGGTTTCTGCCTCATCATGGCGTTGAAAATCCCAACAAGCCAAATAAACTATAAGAATTGTTTTTGACGCGGCATCTACTTGCTGCGGCGTCAGTCTGAACAGTCGATTGATGTCCGGGCGCGATTTGATCAATAATCTAGTCGGGGTGCTTTTACGTTTTCGGGAAAGACCAATCGCTATAAGCGCCGATATAGAAGCCATGTTTCATATGATTCGATTGCCGGAAGATGATACGGATTCTGCACGTTTTCTCTGGTCGGAAGACCTTTTTTCAACCAAACGGCCAGATGTGTATAAATTCTTAGTTCGTATTTTTGGAGCTGTGGATTCACCTTATGTCGCAAACTTTTGTTTGAAGAGAGCTGCGTACGATAGTAGAAACAAGTTTCCTAGAGACGTAATATTAACTACCGATAGAGACTTTTATGTCGATGATTTACTTACTTCGAAATGGAATGTTGATTCCGCGGTATCGACAGCTAAAGATATGATTAAGATGTTACACGATAAAGGATTCAACTTGACCAAGTGGGTTTCGAATTCTAAATCGGTTTTACGTGAAATATCCAGTGGACGTGTCGTCACTAATGTTGACTTAGATCTGGACAGATTACCTGTTAGAAAAGCTCTGGGCTTGCATTGGGACATCGAGAAGGATTGCTTTATATTCGACCACCAGAAATTTACTGAATTTACCACGAAAAGAAAGGCCCTTAGTGTAACCAGTTCAATATTCGATCCATTAGGATTTGTAGCACCAATCATTTTGTATGCCAAATTATTACTGCGGGAATGTTGGCGTGACAACTTAGCTTGGGACGAAGTTTTTGATAATAAGAGATTGAAGTGTTGGGAAAATTGGATAAATTCGCTGAAATGTTTAAAGAGTTTTTCGATTCCACGTCAATTTAAAGGTGTTAAATGTGAAAATTCCTCGTATGAAATTCATATATTCTGTGATGCATCAGAAGTGGCATATGGCGCGGTAGCATACATAATATCGAAGCATTCCCGGGAGAATTTTCAGTGTAGTCTTATCGCGGCTAAAGCAAGAGTCGCACCTATGAAAGGTATGACCGTGCCTCGTTTAGAATTGCAAGGTGCTCTCTTGGCCGTGCGATTGTTAAATTTTCTCCGAAAAGAACTATCCCTTCCACTAGGCGACGTACATATGTGGTCCGACTCGACTTGTGTATTGAGATATTTAAAAAATAAAACTCGAAGATTTAAAACATTTGTAGCCAATCGCGTTCGCGAAATACTCGATCACACTCGGCCACACCAATGGAAGTACGTCGACTCCGCACAGAATCCCGCTGATTACTGCACTAGGGGAATGACGGTTTCCAAATTTCTAGAAAATTCTGATCGATGGCTACATGGACCAGAGTTTTTGCTCATGCCCGAAAGTGATTGGCCAAGCCAGATAGCGTTACGTGCAGTTGACGACCACGACCAAGAGATTAAATATCAAACATGCATACTAGCAGATTGTTTTATAACTACGGATAACAGCGATGGAGTACTTGATTCGGAAATCGAAAAGGTCGTCGATGTCGAACGTTTTGATTCGTGGTTTTCCTTATGCAAACGAACTGCCGTGGTTTTGTTGGCAGCTCGGTATTTTAAGAATCTTTCTGTGAAATGTCCGACGTATAGCCCGCTGCCAGCTCAACTTGTGACTCCTAAACAGTTGGAACTCGCGGGCCGGTATTGGATAGTTTCTGCTCAAAACAAGCATTTCCGCGTGGAGCGCAAATGCATAACTAACCGAGAAGATTTATCATCAAAATCAACGTTACTTAATCTGACGCCATTTTTCGATGGACAAGTGATCCGCGTCGGGGGCCGTCTTGAAAATGCCAATATCCCACTGCGTTCGAAACATCCTATTATACTGCCGTATTCAAGTTTGAAATGTGATTCGAACTGCCCATGTCGAATTTCATGGTTGATAATGAAAGCTGCTCATATTCGACTCGCACATGCCGGTCCAGAGGCCACGCTTAGCGCGTTAAGACAGCGCTACTGGCATATAAAAGGGAGAAAACTTGTCAAACGAATAATTGATAATTGTTGGGAATGTAAAAGACGCCGAGCAAGTTGCAGAACCCCACTGATGTCGAATCTGCCCAAAGTTCGTGTTACTGAAGCAAGACCGTTCGAAAATGTCGGGCTGGATTTCTTCGGCCCGATCCAAACAAAGAGAGGCAGGGTTTTAGAGAAACGATGGGGGTGTTTGTTTTGTTGTCTTTCAATGAGAGCTGTACACATTGAGATGGCATGGACTATGGATACTGATTCCTTCATATGTGTACTTTTGTCTTTCATTGCGATACGAGGACCTGTATCCCAAATATGGTCGGACAACGGATCAAATATAGTTGGTGGTTCCCGAGAGCTGAAAACCGTCCTTAACTCGATAGATGAATCTCGCGTGGCAGAACTGTGCTTAAAACACAATATTGAATGGCATTTCACTCCACCTTACGCTCCCCATTTTGGTGGCGTTTGGGAAAGATTAGTAAAGTCCGCAAAGCGTGCTTTGAAAGCAGTTCTGGGGAATGTGCGTGTAACCGACGAAGTCTTGAAGACCGCGTTTGCGAGGGTTACCGACATCATGAATAGTAGACCCATTACAACAGTGAGCGACGAACCAACCGACTTTAGTGCCATTACACCAAATTGTTTGTTGAAAGGGCATTCGGCCGAAGTGTTTCCACTGGATTCAGACGTGATGAAATTATGCTACAGAAAACGATGGAGGCAAACCGAAGCTATTTGTAATCAGTTCTGGAGAAGATGGCGAAAAGATTACCTACCGAATTTGATGACACGATGTAAGTGGCGGAAGGAACAACGAAACTTACAAGAAGGAAATCTGGTGCTCGTTTCTGACCCCGTTGCACCGAGAGGACGTTGGCAACTTGGTCGTGTTATTCAAATTTACCCTGGTTCTGACGGACGAGTCCGAACTGTCGCGGTTAAAACTATAAATGGCATACATATTCGACCCGCATCGAAAATCTGCCTCCTAGAAGAATGACTTCCTGCGGATAGTCATGGGGTGGCTTTGTCGGCAGTCCGTGTGGTCCTAAAGTTTAGTTTAGTTAGGATTCCTTCAGTTGTACATCGTCATCGTGATGATTATCGCTATCTCGTCGTCGTCATCATTACTGTGTTGTTTTCTCGTATTCGACGTGTCGCATTTTTCTCTTTCACGTGTTATCGTGTTACGTATTTATTTTATTATCGTCCCCTAAGCTCAGCAAGATGTTTAAGATTGCATTTCTGGTGGTAGCAGTTTAGGATTTTATTTCTTGTTATGGCAGTTTAAGATTACATCGCCTTTATAACGTTGAAGTTTGAATTCATTCAATAGTCTTCTTTTATACTGTATTTCGAATCGTTCGATATAACATTATGATATTTGCATGTCTACAGCTCGTATGGTATTGCATTTATAGTTACTGTTTTACCTTGGTTGTATATCTGTCGTTTTGGGACTATGCTGTTATATGGAGTTGTTTTGTGTAAGTATTAGTTTTATATTCTGTATCATTTGTCTTTGATTTATTTGGTGCTAATTATTTCATTTGTATTTTAGTCAACCGTTTTGAATACTTTCAATAAAACGAGTCTGGCAAATCGACTTATCATTTCCGGGTCCCAAAAGTGACAACGATGCCTGTCCTTAATGAATTGCCTAAGCATGAAACAAGAAGAAAACTATAGAATATTATATTGTAATTTAAATACAGCAATGGAAGTTGGAATCCAGCATTTGACGGGAGCAAACGTTTCCTATATATATACTGGATATTAAACGTGACTGGAATGGGAATCTCTTCTTTCTAATCATACTTCACCATGATTCCACAAATGATCAGTTCGAAGTGTACTGATTAATGACAACTGGACTGTGTTGTTAATAGCAATGTAGACTAGAAAGCAAATTGAAATGATTGAATTAGCATACACGAGTTCGGGATGATATCGACAGACGGATATGTAATGTTCATCATGCAACAATGTCTTGTTCCATGCGGCTGGTCGAAACAAACGATAAGAACCGTCCAACCAAGTCCACTTGCAAGTTAACAGTTTAATATTCAAACCCATCGTGTCTGCAGTGTGTTTATGTTACACAAGATGGACACCCGAACGATACACGTTTTTGTTTTTATCTTTTTTGGTTAATGTTTTATATATACGAGGTGCGGCTAATATGAAATGGGACTGACGTCACAGATTGCGCAACACGATTAACCATTGGTAATCAACACTTTTGCAGTGTGGCGTAATATGTGTTCTTTGTTTGACAGCTGTTTTGACACAATATCGCAATTATTTTTGCTTTTCAGGATCCATAAGTGAATGTGATAAATTTCTTGTTGAAAAAAAATGTTGTGCGAGGTCTGATTGAGTTTTTTGGCGATATGGGGTTCAATTGCAGAATGACGATTGAGCAAAGAATTAACATTAAATTTTGTGTCAAACTTGGAAAAATGCATGTCAACTCGGCATGCATTCAATCGTTGAGCTTTCTGCTCCTCAGTCAACTCAAGAGCCTTTGGCATCATTTCGGCACACACCTTTCGCATTCCCAAAGTGTCAACCAAAATGGTGCGGACCGTTTCTTTGTCCATCCCAATTTCGTTGGCAATGACGCGAATTGTTAAGCGACGGTCACTGCGAACCAACTGCCAAACCTTTTCGATGTTGGTATCAGTAGTGGAAGTGCAAGGCCTCCCTGACCTCGGATCATCCTCCCTGCCTTCCACAAATCGCTTGTGCCATTCAAAAACTCTTGTTCTGGACATGGAAGAATCTCCATAAACATCAGGCAACATCTGCAAAGTCTCAGTCGCCGTTTTTCCAAGTTTGACACAAAATTTAATGTTAATTCTTTGCTCAGTCGTCATTCTTTAATTGAACCCCCTATCGCCAAAAAACTCCATCAGACCTCGCACAGCATTTTTTTTTCAACAAGAAATTCATCACATTCACTTATGGATCCTGAAAAGCAAAAATAATTGCGATATTGTGTCAAAACAGCTGTTAAACAAAGAACACATATTACGCCACACAGCAAAAGTGTTGATTACCAATGGTTAATCGTGTTGCGCAATCTGTGACGTCAGTCCCGTTTCTTTTTAGCCTTACCTCGTATACAGATATATGTTTGTGTGTTTCATTTGGAAAACTGGCATGTATTTTATTGCGGAAATCAAAATAGGTTTATACTTATGCAATATACAGTACAGTAATTTCATATACCGGCAGTTTAGTAAAAGGACTGATGCAACATTAAGCTGACGCGTTCGCAGTTCTACGTTATCAGAGGGTTGTACTAACTAAATCGGTCTATTTCTGCAGGATTGACTTTTAAAAATTCGAGTCTTGCAACGGAGTTCATTTTATGTAAGCGGTAAATGCAGAAAATCTTGAAAAATTTTATAGACTCAAATTCGCCACAAATGTTTCGTGATAATCCACCTTTAAACGTTTGCTAACTAATTTTCCCCAACCGTGGATGTGTTTTATTTTTTGTATCTTGTGAACCTTCCGCTAGTGGATGCTGAAGAGCAATTGTAGAAGCTTCGTGCCGCAGCAAATTCATCCATCGCCTCTTCCGTTTTCCTGTATTGTGGAGCCGACCGCTGAACAATTCTAAATTATGCTTCAAATACGTACAGGTTCGGGAACTGAATTCCAGCGACGCATTTTGCCGAATTTAACTTCAGTATGTGTTATGGCTATTGTTGGATGCTGATCATTGGAGTCGAAATAGGTCACTTTACTAAATTGTTATTGGTGTGAAAATTGCTTTTCTCCGCGATCAATTCCAAATCCAGAGGAAGAATTCGCTGGCAGGCTTTTGGTTTTAATCGTATTTAATTATTTTGATTTTCTCTGAGTTAAATGGTGCAAACCACAGCAGGTTCTGCTGAGGCCTTGTCGGTACCGATATTGCCACAGTGGTTGGGCAGGCAATCGCCGATTTTACGCCATATATTTGAGTTTTGTGTCCTTATTTTCGAACATTGCTCTCTTGCTATTTACGTGACAAAATGTACAACTGAGACTCTAAATAGCATGATGTATGAACGGCGATAAAACGGTGTCTTGATCTTGTGATTATGCTGTATATATTCGATCGAAATACGCAATGACTTATCTTACACTAAGCTGAGAATTATCGACTTTAATGTAAATCGGGTTCTCCATTTTTATTAGTACTGAACAAACATAATCGGCACCAAAGTTCCGCTATAACTGGCATTCCTGTTTCTTATTTATAGTAGTATAAATGAAATAAACATCACAACGCTCCATTCACGCGTGCACTTTTAGCTGGCATAACACAATGTTTGGGCTGGACATATCAATGAAAAAGAGCATGGTTCAACAGGACGTCAACGATCAATAAATATAGACATATATAACAAAATAAATTAAATTATTTTAACATAGAATAGCAAGATTTGTCATGAGAAGTATACGTATAACATTTCAAGTCAGAAAATAGACTAAGGTCATGGATTCCGGCAGTGATAACTTTATAAATAAATATCATGCACAATAGCCCAAAACACGATTTACCACGCAACGTGTCATGAAGACACCACCTGATAAAATAAACTGTAGCGCCACAATTTTCGAAAATTTTCGTGTGCCTCGAGTCGAGAGGCTACTTATCAATGAATATGCTTATTTGCACCGAGGATATTATCAGACTAACACGATTCATGAGAACTTGGCGATAATGGTTTAAAACTAACCTTCACGGAATGTGCCGGTTTCGTCATTGGAATGCACTTTAGCTTTATTGGTGTAGTTGGGCGAAAATTTGATTTTCGTACAACTTCAATTGTGAGCACACGTAGTACAAAAAGCGCATAATTTACCCCTGCACACATGCGACTTCCTTTTCCAAAAGGAATGAAACTAAATGGTCCATTCTTATTGTGGCATATATGTGGTATATTATCGTCTGCATGAATCACGGGAGAACTCTTCTGTTGCTTCTGCTTTTCGCATTTTCCACAGGCAAAATATGATGGGTTGTATTCGAGATGCGCGGCCTGCAAAGGCTTTTCCCGTCCAGAAGCCATTTCATGTGTTTCTCGAATACTAAACATGACTTGCCAACCTTTAGGAACTTGATAACCCTGAACATAATAATATACAAAAATTATTCCAAAACGGCTTCACCGTGATACAGATATGCTAAAAACAGTTTAATAGGAAATATCCAATCTCGTGCGATAATAATGATATATAACTAGTTGAAAGTGGGGTTGGGTCGAAGTTTTACGAATTTTTTGCTAGCAGGTGCACGACATCGCACCGGCGAGTGGCAAAATCTTCCATTCGAGCAGGCGTTGAATCTCTACGATTAAAATTATTATCGCACGCATCGTAGTCGAAATTGTATTTCGTTAAATTTATGTGAGAATTTTCACGTTTTTTGGGTCACGTTACAACGTTAGTTATGCTAAAACGAAAAAAAAAAAACGTTTCAGATGTCGATGGTCAAGAGAGCTAAAGCCAAGATGGCATTGGTTCATTATGGTATTATGACCAAAAAAAAGAGGAATATAAAAACGCTTTCCCCAAACTAGCCCAACTGCTATCTACGGCGCCGCTTGGCAAAAAGGTAGACATGAAGTTTACGTGAATGAGTGCGCGGCAATATAAAACTGACGGAAGCATGGTTTCAGCGTTTTCATTATGATGTCACAGACTAGAAAAGTTCGACTCGAGTCCTTGATTTATTACGGTATCTGGATTCGCCGAAACCAACAAACACCGTATTCATCCCATCATAGCGGAAAGCAATCCATCTCTAAATCAAACGGGTGTTGAAAAAGTTCCCCACTTCAGAAATCAACGGCACAGCTTTGAAGAACAGAAAGTTCAAAGTTAATTAAGATACACACTTACGCCCAAATCGAAAGTCTTCTTAGCGAGTCGTATTGCTCCTGGAATAGGAGGTGTGACGCGCAGTACTTCATTCACCACATGGCTGACGTAGGATAGCGAATTTACTTTCGCGTAAGGGATTTCCTCCAATGACGTGTCCCATAATCCGTTGGCTTTGATTTCTTTCCGTAGCTTATCAAGAACCTGTATTAAAATATTTAGCATTTTATTCAATATTTCAGAACATTTCTCAACTATATATAGAAGAAGACCTTCTTCCAATAAATAAACCCGAAGATTTCAACTTATCAATGGCCACTCATAGGCGAATATTCTCCCTAGACACATTTCTTCCCGCATGTGCAAGAATTCTACATAGGCAAAAGATATATATATACTTGTAAAATGAAAATTCCCCGTTCAAAAATTCTTAGTGCTCAATAGTAATCATTTTGTTCGGTCATTGCCGAAAATAGTGCATCATAACATTCAGAATGTAGCCCTATTTGTAGGCTAGTCTGCAAGCAACGAAAATCCGCGTCCTTTACATATTCATAATAGCATACCTCCGGATGTTGACTTAAATGTAGAATTAACAAAGAAGAGGAGGACTGTAGACTCTGTGTCCCCGCGAAGATGATTTCCAAAGCAAGATTTTGAAGATTCTTTAATTGTAGACTTGTTTCTCCTTCAAGTCTCGCAATTTTTATTATATTCACAAGCACACTGTCGTAACTTCCACTCAATGCAGCCAATTCGTCGATCGATGATACGACTGGCCTATTAGCGGTGGAGAATCCTTGTGTACTGAACAATTCATCATCTCGACATTCCATTTTTGATTTCAGCGTTGTTTTCAACTTTTCAAATATAAATTTTCTTGCTTGTTTACCCTAGATTCAAAGTGATTTATATTGTTAATCACAACTGAATAATATAATGAGATTTCTGTCGAAGAATTTCTAATAAATTTTAGGTTTTTAGGTTCAAATACACGGCCCTCCAGAGGTGTGTGTACCAATATGGGGGTATCTCACTTAGTTCGCCTACTTTACATAAAGTTGTGTAAAGGGACTGTGGGCAGGAGGTATATTCACCTGGCTAACACAGACAGTCGCCGAACTCGTAATATAACTAAAATATGGAGAATCGAAATAAAATTATGGCCAAACTCCAAGCTGGTACACATACTACGGGAGTACCAAATACACAACATATACCTTTCTCCACGATGAGTAAGGGGTGTCCAGAGGAATACACAAAATGCCGTTTATTATGTCATCTGCCGCTGTGATGTATTTTTGTATATCTGGATCGTCCTCTCTAATTCCCAACAGCACCGTCATCATAGTTTTTGTAATCAATTGTTTGCACTCTTCCAAAACGTGAATCTCACTCCTATCGTTCCAATTCTAAACTTTGTAATATAAGAATTGGATTTAGAAAAGGTTTGGACGGAATGCCGTTGTCTACGTTTTTGCCCCCCGGAAAAGATGTTGTAAATAATGTCGATGCGATGATGTAAAAATGCAGATTTTTACAATATCTACACTTTTTCAATAGACACTAAAAAACTATTTCCATGGTAAACGTAATATGTACATTCATCTTATTTATAAGCCAACATATTAGTAATATGAATCGAATAAATATTCAACCAATTCAGTATTACGTGAATACATATTGAGCTTAAATATAATATTGTGGTCATGTGTCTTGCAAATGTATTTTGTTTCAACCGAATTTGAACAACATTGATTTTGAACCAATATTTTTTCAACCGTATCCAAAGGTAACACGGAGGTTCAAAAGACTTCAACATTTCCCCATATTCGATTTTGTACTCCCATATTGAAAATGGTTTCCGAACAATTTAAATAAATGCATACACGGTATGTTATTAGAAAATCTGTCAACTTCTTGGAAAACATGTCATTTTATTGCCTACGGTCATTTGCATGGTCTTACAGGAATTCAAAGAATATTTCATTCTAGAGTGGGCGGAAGGCTGTCACTGTAACAATTTTCACGCTTTTCTTGCACTTCGGAATAGTGTACTATATATAGACACAAATTTTTACCTCCATTTTTATCAATTAGCGAATTATACATTGTAATTATTCCTTCCACTCATGTGTAATCAAGCAGACATTTTAGGCTGACGTATAATCTTACCGCAACGTGACGTTTTACGCTCCTTTGCACCGAGGATGCGTACGTCTCCATAAATCTTGGTGACAAGGCACGCAGCGTCAGTCTCTTTATGGTCGTGTGCGTCTTCTTACATCCATTAACAATTCCGTCTGATCCCAATATAACTTGCGTCGTGTAAGGCCACTTTGTCTCTACCAGTTGACCTAAAATTGCGTTGCATAATTTCATTTTTTTTCCACATAACATTGGAATTGTCATGTAAATGCAGCCACATGAAAATATATCTTAGAGACATCCGATCAAAATAAAATGTGATCGTCAATCTACAAAAAATACTAGGTCCATATACTTCCGAAATGAGACTGAAGATAAAAATCGCATTTTACAATTGATATTTAGCTGTAGTGCTTCAATCGAACGGTAAAATTTTATATATTTCGAGTAATGCATGTAAAATGTCATATCTTAGATTATATTTATTAGAACAGTATGTTGAGGTGAACGCCCAATTGAAGGCTTGAAGGTCGTATTAACAAACAACTTTAATTTGATGACTTGTGCAGTTTTGTGTGAGATTTTATCAGCTTGAAATGTCATCATAGTAGCTTTATTTTCGCGCAGATTGTGATCATAATTCAGAATGCACAAATGCCCATTTTTCATCATCTTTTAGGTGCAAGTTGAAAATTTTTTTCCAAATTTTTTTTATTTGCTTCTGAAGTTCAATTTAAGCAGAGGAGGCTCAAAAAATATGACAATCAACACTCTTACTTGAAGAAAAACGCTTCAAAAAAGATTTGGTTACATTATCGGCATAAATCTGGCAACGTCCTATCATAAAACCTCTTAAATTTAAATTTTGAAATCAACGGCAAGAATACTTTAAAGCTGTCAGGGCCAATGAGGAAGCTCAACGTATTTTTGTCTACCCTGCCTTGATTGACATTGTTAAAATCGGCAATACGGTAGAAAATACTTCTAAATTATCTTACTATTCGTTGTGAAATCAAATATGAAGATAGTTCTATCAATAGTTTTTACAACAACACAACATCTCAACAGGTGAATATAATGAATAATTAAAGATACTCGCACGCACACCGTCGACCACTATTCTATTTATGCATGCCGCATTATTTTGCCATTGTACCACTATCTTGTTATCAGATTTTGAAAAACCGTCAAAATCGTGTGCCTTGTGATGTTATGCTGCCATTCTTATACATGATGTTTGACATGTCATTAAATAAAACTTGACATTATTTAAGATATAAAATTGATAAAGTGACAATATTCATGTCTGGTATGAAATTTACAAATTACGGGAAAAGATATATTTATGATAATCAGATAAAATTCACATTTAATCATTGATAATAGTTCTTTCATAACAATTTTCGAATTTTTATTTAAATTAAACGTTTGCAAAAATATACTTAAAACCGTGTTGGAGAGATAATATTTGTACCAGTAAAAGTTGGTATTTTTGCATGGTACCAACCATGAAATAGAGTATCATACGACAAGCCCAAGGAAGCACCTACCCAAGTCAAAAATAGCAATGTTTCTTTGTTTTATGGGTCGATGGTTGTGCATGGTATATCAAACTGAGTCATCGTTTTTAAGCTCTAGTACTAATGATAACTAGCCAATATTACTAAATTTATTTGTAATGAACGTTTATTTTATCTTCATCCGAATGGATATTACGAAGATTACTCATGTTATAAAACTCTTATCTACTAATGTGCCGATGATATATACTCCAAGCATTCATCAATAATTAAAAAACTAAAAGTAGAGTTCAATTTGGAAGAATTACAAACACAGGGACTTGATTAAAATTCAAAAGAAAGGTATATTTTGTAATAAATAGTGAACATATCAAGTTTACTAAACGGTAGTGTCTGCTATCATCCTATATTTCTAGCATCAATTTTCAATAGGATACAAGAGGCATTTAACTTCGTAATCCCCTAGCCTAGACGACTTTATTAGTAATTACAATGTCTTTCCTCTTTACATCGAAACTAGAGTCTAATCCATCAAGAAAGGCGAATAATTGCACAATCCTTGATCAAGCATTTCTTCGGAAACCTCTATAGGCAATCCACAAACTTTTGATCTAAATTATATCCACAATATTCATTGAATTCGATTATAATAAATTACCTTCTCCTAGTAGAAGTTTCTTGATGTATTTTTCGCCCGATACTCTAATGGTTGGTCGACCGAAAAGATGGGTACGGTATATAGGCCCAAATTCTTTTCGTCTGGCCCTCTGTAACGTAACGCCCTGAAAATTGAATGCAATTTTTACAATGAAAATAGGTAGAATATATAGATATTATTCACATTAAATGCGATTTTGATACATCGAAGTTAGGTAGGTATTCGTACAAGCGTTTCATCGATTATTGAAGAAAAGAAAAGTTACGTTTTCTGTCTGCGTTTTTGTTAACTTCCTAATTCTGTAAACTTCACACTTACCAAGAAAAGGAAATGAAACATCTCGCCAACTATTGGAAATCCCATGCGTCCGTTTGGCAGGGGTAAATTGCATGTTTTGTCTCGTAGACTCACACAGTATTTTTCCCAGAGCAGACAAATTACCAAAATCAGGATGCATGGTACAATTAAACATCTCATGAATGTACAGCAAAAATAATAAGTTTGCATTAATCCCTGGTTTCGTGTAGCAACTTCGCTCTGTGTTTCCATCTTTGTCCCAATATCTATAAATTTAATGATATGCAAAGATGAGTTGATGAATTATGCAAAAACAGTCGTAATTCATACGTGTTACTCAATTCAGACTTATAACTATAGTCGACAAGAAATACAAGGTCAATTTGCAGTAAAGAAATGGATACTTTTAATCAATTTAAAAATAAATAGCTGTTTAACAAATTTTCTGTTTATCTAGCGACCACCCTGTATAATGCACCATATAAAAAAAATGGACAAGCTATTACGTTCCCATAGGTTGTCCGAGTGAGAGTTCATTATAAGAAAAAGAATATAGGGCGGCGGCTAATTTATATGACATGTCGGATAAAATAATAACACAGCGATTATATATAACAAATAAAAACTGATAGTGAACGCATCACCTGTCTCATCAGAATTTTATCTCGCAATCATTTGACATCTTACAATGTCAATGTACGCAAAGCCACCTGAGTAGAGTTATGAAAGCAAATCGATTGTGTTGGAATAAGCCTAATGTATAATCTGGTCGCTGTCTCAACATCAAGTAGTGATTGACAGTAGGAATGGATGGACTACTCACTCCTTATAACTACAAAACCATTATGTACTGATTAAACGAGCATTGCCTAAACACATTGGTGCAATTGTTGTCCCGCGGCCAATTTTCATCTATTACAAGCGACATATTTTCCCGGTGGTACTCAACTTATTCTGAGCTATAGAGAATATAAAACGACAATCAAAACTCGCCATGCTATGAACTTATGATTAGGTTTTCATCACATAACATAGGACACAATAATAAATAGCGGCGATCACTAACGGCAAAGTCATTCGCTAAACTACGCAAAACAAATTTTGTTAATATATATATTATTTTCAATTCTAGTTCAAAATTAATCACAGATTAAAAACATCGAACAATATCAGTATATATCCTAATCTGTTTAGTATCAAATCACGGCGATTTAAACATATAAGACGGTTTCACAGAATCGCAATTTGTACTTATAAAATAACGTAGCAATATATCTTTTAGTATAATTATCATTATCTGTACAAATATCCTCTTTCATTTAAATACGTATAGATAAAGCACCTTTATATGATATACTATCTATTCTGCGCTTTGAATGTTGCAAAAGTATGTATATGCTGTTTGTTTTCTATTACTTAAATGCCTAACGGGCAAGTGGGAACAAATAAATCCAAGTTATTTTATCTATCCACAAATCCAGGTTGTAACTCACCAGAACTTGTTGAGTTGTCGATATCCGAGGTAGAATTAGGAATATCTGGTTGCTGCAGAGACATGTGCAATTCTTCCATAATAAATAAATGCAAATATCCAAATACTTGTGTCAAGCTGTTGTTTACTGGAACTGCTACTGCAACTTCCGAATCACTACGCTGAAAGTGCGGTCCTCCATCACTAGACAACATGGCTGATTAGCGATAGAAAATATCTTGTGAAAAATATTTGAACAAAAAAATAAAATTATATAATGCATACCATTATAAAATACCCGCGGACGATTGGGATGTTTGTCACGTCCACAACCAATTAAAAAACAAATGCTGTCTCATCTGAACACTAATTAATTCGCATCCGTTTTCGCTCTTTTAGGAGTGAATACAATTTACACGATATCAGCTTTTGAGTAAAATATTATATCCGACACATCCGTTGACAGCCCTTTATAAAACGTGGATCTGTATATCTCTCGGGCGTTAATGTTTTTCCCGCCGAAAAATTGTCAAACATGACACGATTTTGCGAACTAATGTTTGCTCTTATTTATAATCTCAATACCGAGATAAGGATTTTATATTATCAACAGTAGCGGTACATCTACTATATTAACATTTTTAAGCGTTTTCAAACAGTAGCAAACGGTACCGGCGATTACAAAAAGATAGAACAATTCACCTAAACGCCCACACCTCCCTTCTGGTAGTAACTCTCCCATCGCAAACAAACGTCTAGACCTCAAGGTGTGAAAACATTAACACAATTATAGTGACGCAACGTTTTAAGGAGTGACTTTGTCCTAAGGTACTTCAGTTCGAGTCATTGTCATATCTAAAATTACCCCTAGAAGAATAGAATTATGTTTTATGGGTTTACTTAGCCTAAGAATAACGTTGTACAACAGGCATCGCGACTGAATACGACCCAAGGGCGACGTAAAACCGTGATATGACAATAGCTTACTCATATTCGACAATGCCTTGTTTCATATCAAGAATTTTTCTTTTTTGATAATTTTTATTAATTGGTGATATAAGATTGTATCAAACAAGTATTTTAACAGATAGAATGACTCAATATTTGAAATTCAATTCTCCCACACAGTTATTAAAAACAAAACACAAATATTTTTAATTCAACTTGAAACAATAACACATACTCAATATTCTTGCTGACGCCCCCCAACTACCCGAGCTAATGTATTTAAAGTCTATCCCGTCACTATATATTCTCCTCCTGCTAAATAACCGTGTAGTTCGCTCTGAGCAAATCCCTGTATAAGTCCAACCGAGAAACAGCGGCGATACCTGATTTGGCAGAGACAGCAATTGTATGTTTCTATAAATATACATTGGGTAAATAATATTTGCATGTATAATTTAACGCATAACACTTTGTTTTAGTCTATTAATTCCACGATAAAAATTTTTAAATATTATTACTACTGATATTACCTTAAATTATGCATATGCATCTAAAAAGCCGAACAAATTAGCGTTGAAATTAGAATTAGACTTGATCAGAAGTTACTTCAAATATAAATATAATCCGCCCTGACAAAGCGAGCACACGGAGTGCAATATTTCACTGCCGTGACGCACAGTGTCATACGTTAAATACGAATAAATCTGACAAATGATAATCACTTTTGCTTGAATTTAGAATTTCGATGACCATCCAACTTTTTGACGGATAGTTTTATGATGATTCCTTACACAACAGTCTCCTTCGTGTGTATTTTCTTGTCTGGGAGTAGAAGTTACACAAATATAGTTAGAAAGATAAGAAATGTCGCCGTTCCGGTATTATGAAGGCAGTAAACAAATAATGTCGAGATTGAGGTGGGCGATAGCAAAGATAGATTTGAAGCTCCCGCATTTTCGAATATTTGTATACCAAAACAGAGCGACAGCGCCTGGCAATGAGTATCCATCCTTATCACATTTCTAAAATTGTCCCGTAATCCATCTTTTCTCGCAACAAAAGCGGTTTCAACGCACGTCATCTTCAAACAAACTCGGCTGAGTGATCGAGTACATTTCCATCGCTAAATTGCCTTGTTCCCATAAAATGTAATCATAACGTCCGATGATGTGGCGAATAAAATATTATTTCGGAAGTATGTGACAACTTATATCAACTTCAAAGAGATAAATTGATTTAGTTCATGCCCACTCACCACAAAATAAGATAAGTTTGTACAGTAAGAAAGGGTAGATCTGCATAGTGTTTGTCCCGAAGTCACAGGAATTAGACGCTCGTCACTAACAGCGTCTCGCTCAACTCTCAGTCTATACTGCACAGAGTGTTCATAAATTGGGAATACAGTATAACAATCTTTGTGTATTTTCGTATATTGGTTTTGTGTGAAAAAGAAACTCAATATCAAAATATCAATTTTATACTTCCGTTCTTGAAACACAATATCGTGGTGTTGAAACCGGACGTATATAAAATAAAGTGCAATGTGTTTCAACAAATTTTGTGCTATATTGGTTTTTGTGAGTCAGAAATACTGCTTACATAATCTTATTGTAGATGTCATTGCCATAAATAGAAAAAATATTTGTATGTTCAACCTTTCGTTGATTATGCTGTTAAATTTGGACTTGGGAAGATTCGATAATAACGGTTCCATTTTTACATATTATGAAACCCTGGAAAGATGCTAAAATGATCTTCGTAAATTTTACAATAAAGCAAATGTCAGCATGTCGTTGTCGAAAAATATTTGCAAATTTTGGTCTTTGTCTGACCAGAATAGTTTATTTTCAGCTTTGTATTCGATGAATGGGTTTAATTTTAGGTAGTTGAAATAATTCGCTTTGAAATGATAATGAAAATAGATTCAGTTTCTACTGACACATTCTTTTTAATATACCAATGTTTTACTTCGTATCTTGTCATATTAATTGTACAAATAAACACCGTTCAATTGTACATAATATGAGTCACTTAATAAATGGCCCACGCATTCGGGTTAGTACTAACTGTGTTCCATGCTGGAGCAAAATTTAATTTCTGGTTTGAAAATTCTCAATATGGTATTTTCGTAAATCTGATAAAATATTTATTTTTCACGGGTTTGATTTATGCCCAAGGCATGCGATATCGATACCGAGATACCGATTTCTTAGTCGACATTCAAAAAACGGAATACTGTTTTGAGTTTCAACATTTCATTATCACAACTATTCAGCAACATAATCGGTGATGCTTTTTTTCGGTAAACGGTTCCTCAATATTGTTATTTGTACGGCGCGATGGCATGAGATGGTACGTGAAAGCGACGTTCTCAAATACATTACCAAGATTTCAAAAAATGCTTTTATATTTCTCAATTTTGAGATTATAAGGTAATACAGTATTTTTTATCCGTAGAGAGTGAATAATTGGATTTAAGCAATTTGATCAAACTTCTAGCCGCATTAATATTATAGATGTGCCGATACCACTTTTTTGTCGATACCGATACCTACGAAAAACGCCGATACCGATACGCCAATATTTCAAAAAGCCGATATAGCCGATAATATTTGCGGACAGACGAGATAAACTGATATTCCAGAACATGACATGTTGATGGTTTGTGATCCAGGTGCATTAATGACGTGTCGGCGTGTCACGAGACTCAGTGCTAAGGGTTTATTGAATTACTTGAGGTAATTTAATCGTGAATTGCTTTGTAACTTCTACGTATGCGAAGATGAGTCTTAATACTTAAAATTATGTGCACCGACGCTAGGAATCGGCGTTCGATTAGAAAACTGGTAGCTATCTACGGTACACATAAGCGAATTGGCTACTATGGATAGTAAAATAAATAAATGTTTAATTATCCTAAAAAAATAATACATTGAGTTGCGTACGCAGGATTTTGTGTCGGGACAATTTCTTATCTTGTATATTACACATAGGAAATTCCAATAAAATTCGATTGATATTTTTCTTCATTATTACCACGTATTATTCAAAACGTTAAATATAAAATTTTGATATGGAAAATATAAAAATTATTTGATATAGTTTAGCTGATAAATAGCTAAAACAGGTCAGAATCTTGTTCCCGTTTCTACTCGCGACGATGGGGCGGACATGCCTCAGAGTTAACGAGGCACATACCGCGACATGATCATCCCTCTGTGCAAAAATAATTTCAACGCCCGCACTTATATATCGAATCATTGTGGATCAGATCAAAAAGCTGAAAATATAGATATTCATTTAGCCGATACGATACAAATACCGATAACGAAAAATGATCAATATTGTCGATATCGGTACATCTCTAATTAAAACAGGATTAAAACTACACGCTATATCGAGTTTTGTTTCGACAAATCAATTACCGCGACAATCGCAGATTCCTTCATTTAAACTAAAGTTTTGGAGGAAGGATATTATAAAGTTGTTGTTACACTAATAAGTTTCAAATATTTTTGTTGAAAAAAACGATTTAAAATTTTTTTGCGTAGGAACAACTCAAATATATAAGTTTTTAATTCCCTGTTGAGTAATTCTTGGAATTACTTTATTTATGAATTTAGTAATTTACTTAGTAATTCTTTGAATAGAAATATTGAGAAAAAATTAATAAAAAAGTGTCCAAAACCAAGTAGTTCTTAAGTTCCACTCATTTTTAATATAATCATTTGAATTGTAATATTGAAGAATTTAAATATTGTACAAAAAGTACATGATTTAATATATAATTTTCTGCCTAAATGAATGAAAATTTTACGAATGTATTTTAAACTAATGAAAGAATTAAATTTGGGTTTTTGCATATGATTGATTTTCACCGAATTAACATGTCTTTGCGACATGAGCTTGCAAATCAAATTGTACAAAACACAAAAATGCTGTATGCACTACCCCTGACCGAGTCTGTCGAATCCCGGTACCGTTCAGTACAAATTTTTGAACTGGATTATAAATTTGAAATATTTTATCAAGTATGGGCGATTATCCACGGCTGTATCTATATAGGTTGAAAGTCGTTTTGTTTATCGCAACCGTGGTGATATCTTTGCTTATATAATTAACATATCAAATGACGAGGTGTGTATTGGGTACTAAATGGCGTCATCGAAACAAAATATCAAATTGCTGAGATTCAGGGAAATGAAATACAAAAATAGTTATAATTTGCAAAAAACACTTCTGACGGTGTGTAATAAAATTCCTATACATCTTGGAGTTTCGCGTAACGATAGATGTAAATTATTGTTACGTTAGTTATTGAGCAGTGTTGTTTTTATTTCATCGGCTTTGTTTTAATAAATCTTATTTGATGAGTTATTCAAATTTGAGAATCATTTTCTTCCAATACGGCCTTTTCGACCTATTCGAATAAAATTGAATACCTTTCGGAAGTTGCATTGATCATCTTACACGGTTTAGGGTTCAACCTATTCGAGTTTTTTAATACAATTGATGCCAATTTTTGCTTTAAACGACTTGCTATATCAAGTAAGAATTTCTCGTTACTTTCTGCCGGACTGAAATTTGCCATATTCCTCGATAAAACCGAGCTGATATACTTTCGATTACTTTTCGTAATTTACATAATGCTTACTAAAATTGTCACTGGTACTACACAAGACTGTAAATTATCTGTTACTTCTCAATAATCTGTGACTATCACCAGTTACACGCAGTTCAGAACACGTGGAAATGAGATCCTCTTATCGATTTCAATTTGTGTCTCGAGTTATATATGATTTGTTAACCGTCACACTCGTTTTCATCTCTCTGAATCAAGTCTGTGAATTCAAATCTGCTTCAGTTAGTTATATATTTGATTTGACAAAACAGTCATTTCGGGAGTTTACTATTGCTTTTATGACTGTGACAAAATTCAAAATAAATTTTCTCAGACGTAACTCACGGTAAACTAGTTTCCTGTTGCTCAATGAAATCAATCAAAATAGTCTATAGAGCATTTTTCAGCTTTGTCTCCCAATATAGGAATATATATATAATAGTAGTGAAAATTTTTGTAATGTTGTAAGAGAATAATTCATATGCGACATTGGTCATATAGTTAGGCTTACCATATATAATTTATACAAAACAAAAAACCGGTACAGTGTGGATTGAACAAACCTGGCTTTGATTCCGAGGCTTAGTAATATTCAACTAGAATGAATATTCGTACTATTCAAATCATAGGATCATAGGAAATTGTGCTTTGTTATTTAGGCGTTTCGAATAATCTAACGGCAGTGCAGTGTAGATGATAAATTGACGTATGACATAACAATATAGGAGTTTTCTCTCACTGAACTAGTGAAGTGAGCCGCAAATTAGTTATAAACGAGTTCTAGTCTCCGTTAAAAAATTGTATGAACGCTGGGACAGCTTGTCAAAATCGGGACTGTCCCGACTAAACGGCATTGCATATAGTGAAACCGTACGATTTATAAATGTATTGGTGATAGGGTGCATAAATATATGTATACTCGTGTGGTATTTTGCAACATAAAAATATTTTAGTTACCAAAAATAGGTTTTCGGAAACTAAACAACGCATTTTTGTCGCAGTTTTATTGAAGTCCGGATATTGAAATATTTATTAGCCGAATATATTGTAATAAGCTATACTTTTAATTGAACGTTCAACGTCAAGTATCAAAATCATATGAATATTTAAAATAGGTCAACTTGAGAAAAGTGAAGTAACGATTACTTTCCAGTGATTTCGCTTATCTATCCGTAATATGGTATTCTTGACCACCTGTACACCTCACAAAAGAGCAATGCTCAAATATATGGATACCGAGACCGAAATGAAGTAGTATCAGATCTTTTACAGTACCGGTAGTCTGACCACCAGATCACTGCGATGTAATCACGGAACCACGGCACGCAATTTTTAATTTCTATGACATCATCACACAAAACTCCAAGTAAAAAACGAATCTCATAGGTATTTTAAATAAATATAATATAATACCCTTCTAGCGACAACAACAAGGTTTCAATAACAAATTTCAAAGCAGTTGGTCCAGTAGTTGAAGAATGAAGCAATTTTTTCACAACAGCAACATAATACCAAAACGATGCATAGACCCACGTCGTGTGCAATAAGTTGTCCATCGTACTCATTACATTAGTGAAATAAGTCGCTACCCTACACGTATCCAGTTGAGTACTGTTGGTTCGTACAGTAATGAAAACGAAACGCAATACGTTGATATTTCTTTTATTTGGTACGCCAGATTTACTCAATAGAGTTTAGTCCGAAACAGTTTGATATTCCCAGTGATTGTTAAACAACTATATATCAGTCAGTATATTATGAGCCTCGTGAACCTAATTTCCATAATAATCGAAATATTTCGAGGTAACTCTAAATTTATTACGCAATGAAGTAACAATTACCTAAACCAGCGGTTCCCAAACTATGGGTCGCGACCCACTGGTGGGTCGTGAAAGGAATCTTAGTGGGTCGTGAAAAGATGTAGAAAGCTTTGATTAATTACTTATCGATTTTAATCGGTAAGTATGTTGATAGGTATTTGTCTGTTTGTCTGTCTGTTAGATGCACGCGATATCTCATGAAAGCGAGATTGGATCAGCTGCAGAATTTGCATGTGCATTCATCATATCTCGTACCAGAAGCCCATTGATTTTGGGCGAATTATGTCCTATAATTAGCGAGTTATCAAATAATTAGTGTTGGGACACAAGGTGTCACTATGGGGTAAGAGCGCTGTTTTGGGGGATCCCCTAACTTTCGATCGATAAGTATTCGGTCTCTGACCGATATTCTCGTTATGACGGTTATTAGGATCGGTGGCGACTACGTAAATCTTCAAAAAAAAAATTAAATTGAATTTAAATTCTAATCTGCGAAGTTTCCTTTTTACGATCTTCTCAAGGGCACAAAAATTTGCTACACAAAGAATGACCATGTAACTTTTTCGCGCATAGCAGTTTTGTACACTGTACAGCACTTCTTATCGTATTTCCCTGAAATTTAGACAGAATTAAGATTTATTTTCTTTTGAAGAATAACACCATATTTTTTTTTAGAAGACGTCTTTTGTGTTCATACATTAAAAATAAAATTACATTGTAGAAAAGCACGAGATTTTTTATTAAACATTATATAAAAACCGACATCCATTGTTTTTATTTGTATTTCCTATAAAAAAATCAAGTGGCAAATATCATAATTGTGGTATCACACAATCTTGAATAGTGGTGTGATCTCCACCTTACCTCAGGTTATTGAACCTTTCCTCTCCCACACATTTTAAATTTATTTTAAGGGTAGGGTTTAATTAAAATCATTTTTAAAATTCAAATTAGGTCCTATTTTCAGGCCAGGTCTTATTTTCGAGGAAACACGGTAGTTTTGCGATGATTAGCCATTGCTGTGTTCTGTGTTATGTCATACAAATTAAATGGGTCGCCATAAGTTGTGGTAATAAATAGTGGGTCGCAACTCTAAAAAGTTTGGGAACCACTGACCTAAACTAAATATTTATTGACGACGAATATCTGCTATAGACGAGTACTCAAGTTATACTCGAATCAGATCTTTTGAAAATTTTTATAAGCTGCTATATTATGTAAATTTAATGGAAGGTAACGAGAGGTTCAGAAATCCTATCGCACTTGATCATCCAACTGTGGTACCAACCACCGAGCGTCGTGTCGAAAACCTTCAAAAGCGGCATAAAGAAATTGTAGCCTACCACATGAATATTCCGAAACTAAATTATCAAAATGTTGGTCGTAGAGCCGACCTGAAAAGTATTGATATGCGCCATTCATCTCTTGTACAGAGATATAATGAGACAAGTCTATCCTACTTTGTCTAGATATAGTTTGACAGTTTGATATTCTCGATATTTGATATCTATATTTGTATGTATTGTTATTTGATCTATCTATTCATATCACAAGAAATCTATATTTATCCCAAGTACATCTTCTGAATTTATTTTATGAGGCTAATGTATTTTTAGAATGTTCTCTCTTAGTATGAAGTATGACCTCCAGTCTCTGAGGGAACAGACAGGACATAACTTCTTGAAATTCAATTTGAGGCCAACAGTACAAAATGTATGCGACTGTTGGAAATCGTCGCGATACGATAAGTAAAAATAGTGGCTTCATTTTAAATTTGGCAAATCGCTTTGTTATAATCTTTTTCGTTATTATTAAATTACACCCGTGCATAAGTTTCCAGTTGCGGAACGGAGTGTAACCTTTGGTCTGGCTTACAGAAACAGGATAAAACTTGTGAGGTAGAAATGCCAAATGAGAGCTGAAAGCTTTTATTGTGGGGGCGTTGTTTAAAAACCTAATTGGAAGTATTTAAAGCAGGAGTGTGCAACAGGCGGCCCGCGGGCCACAAACCAGTCCGCCAAGCCGATTAATGTGACCCTTGTCAACACTCATATTTTTTCACATCGAGCGTAAAATTCTAATCCGACAGTTTATGTTTGAAAAGAGGCTCGCATTGGTAAAAATACATAATGCTTTTGTCGCTGCGTTGAATCTTTCGCCGTATTACCGCTGCATTTATTACTATAAGGCTAAGCGATAGCTGCATTTTCTTCTCCTGCAATTCCCTCTAAATTTTTTGTGTGGCACAGCTAGATGTCTGAAGTTGGTTTCATGGCCCAAAAAATGTTGCCCACCCCTGATTTAAAGTATAGTTAAATCAACACGATTTTGACCGACACACGAGAATCTGAAATTGCTTCTTATTGGCACGATCAGCGATTATTTACAATTTAACTGCCAATTATAAATATCAATCGGGTTGAATTCGGTTGGACACAACAAATCACTCAAACTCAATATGTTATTTTAATATTCGCTTAAGTTTGGAGTGCGAACAAAACAAACCGTCAGGTAGCTTGCGATTGATTTAGTCAGATTGACACATATCGTGATGATCAGGGCGATAAAATTAGAACAAATAAACAAACGATCGTGCTTACGATTTGTGATCAAAAAATTAAATAATTTATTGTTGCTTAATTTTACCTGTTATAGACAGAAATTTACCTACAAATATTTTGATACCAATTTTCATATTAAAAAAACATGAATGAGGTTATATATGAAAAAACAAGTGCCAACCAATTTAACTAAACGTTTACAAGGATACGATGCACCGCTCGTGATAATGAAAGGGCGCTCCAGGAGTGTGTGTCCAGATATGGAGGTAACTAATTTTGTTCGCCTACCTCACATCAAGCTGTGTGAACAGACTGAAACTGATGGACAGGGGGTATAGTCACTTGGCTAACACAGACAGTACCCAAACTCGTAATAGAACTAAAATAAAGAAATTCGGAATAAAATTATGGCCTAATCGTAACCTGGTACACACACTACCGGAGTACCCAAAAAAGATTTAAATTCTATACATAAAAAAAGATGAGTTCAATTGCCATTTGAATGGCTCCTAGTGTGAACGGCTTTTGATCTGTCACAAAAACAATGTTTGTGTTGATTGCTGCGGTGTTTCCACTCATTGAAAATCTTCCACAAAAGCAACATTCGAGTCGCGCAATGTATTTATAGTATATATATCACCCGGAGAGTTTCACAACGTACCGCATTCTGGCAATGACCCAAATGGAGTAACGTGATTGTAATTGTTAGTATCCGGCATCTGTTAATGTATGATAATATATAAGAATTGAAAATTTTTTCCATGAAAATGAAATCGTTTTTTCAAACTTTGGGAAAGTTTCAGGTATGTATATACCCTTTTGCATTAAACCTGTGTTGCTATTTATAAGCTGGAAAACCCATGAAAGAATATTTCAAAAAATCGTGTATATGATATTACTGAAGTATTATTGAGAAGAAGTCGAGAATATAACAAATTTGTCAAATACATATGTTTATTCAATACACCACCATCACACCACGATTTACTTGTTAGATATAAACAGAGGCTCTGGCGACAGCAGTGGCCCACATGTTATACTTCTACGTACATTTCTGGGTAATGAATATGCCAACAAAACGATTCCATTGTAATAGATAGATGTAATAATAGTCGCGTTATGTCATTCGTCTGAATCAACGGTGCACAACTTGCGACCGTACGGCTGCATGCGGTCGTCGTGAAAAAATAATGTGGCCGTCTACATACAAAATCCTATAACAAAAAAACAAAAAAGAAGTTCAAAATATAGGATTTGGCGGCTATGCTTTGCAAACTTTTATAGAATAAATTCATTAAAATATTTGACATATCAATATACTATTGGGGACAAGAAAACGGGGGCGACCGCTTCCCCCCCTCCCCGACTTTCGATTTATTTCAAAATTGTGCAACCAATATGCAACTTGCTGCAATATATCTGCTCAGAATAGGTCCCCCGAAAAGGAAAATCCGTTTGAAATGAGAATAATATACTTCCAAGTAATCCCACATGCTTCATAATTGGGCGGACTGCACCTCGCATGGGTCAAATACGCGGTTATGACGTCATAAAATTAAAATAAAAAAATTTGGTTCATCAACCCCCCTGTAGGCCGTATTGAATATAAATAAATGCAATGTGGCCGCCAATAGCAAAAAGGTTGTGCACCCCTGGTCTGAATAATGAATATATATATTAGTTTGCTGCAGATAATTTTTGGATATTATTTCCGCTCGTTATTGCCACCTACCGGCTCGTCATTACTAGCTTTCGAATATATTCATATGTTTTATTGCGTAACTATTATAGCTTTGAAATGAAGCATTATATCCCTTTTTTAAGAATATGCATATGGTCACTAGTGTGTGCTAGTAGCAAATAGTGAGTTCTCGAAGAGGTAATTCAGACAAATTATTGGAAACAGAGCACTTCACAGACCAGCTCCTCTGATTTTGGTTGGAAATTTTGCTGGAAACTGGAGAATATTCGTTCGTGAATATGATATTTTCATCGTACTGTACAGTGATAAAACTGACAAATATAAAGCCCACATATTGTTTAATTTGATTGGTAAAGAGGGCAGAGAAAGAAGAATCTTTTACATATGAGTTTACCCACAAACAAACAGTCACCAGGGAATAATCTTGTTATTTGTGTATCAAAAATACATAAAACAGTATGCGCGCGAGTTGCTTCGATTTTCAAAATATCAAATTATTCTGCCACCAAACAATCGACCTAACAACAGTTAATGTGAACCGCACACATTTAAAAGGCGTGACCTAAGAATGACACACAAATAAAGCTGCTAAATATTCACAATTGGGTGCTCCAGAAGTATGCGCACCAATATGTCGTACAACCTGAATCCTAACCGGTACACACATAGCATTTTCACGTTGTGCGCCATCTTGGTGCGCATACTTCTGGAGGTCCCACAATTGTTTGCCATTTGATGTAATCCATCAAATTGCAGCTTAGTAGGCAGACATAAGTCGCAGTGAATAGTCACCCATCGTCGGAACCTATAAATTTATACAATGTTCCCGAGATTATGTGCTTACATTATTTTTGCTTGGTATAAAATTGAAATAATTAAATTGAGCTGCCTTTCAGTCAATAAACCGACTTGAAATTTGCAACCAAGGTTAGGATGCACGCAAAGTTATTTAGACCAATTAGACATTTCATTGTCATATTTTGCTATCATATTTGTGTTTCCCAATCTGCATTTTATTTTATTAGACTGCTAAATGGACACGTTAGTGGACATGACGATAGTTTTGTTTTTATGTTGTTGTTGTTGTCCTTCATCATGTTATTCTTCTTCCTATCGATATTGAAAAACCGCTTTTCTCTTTGACTACTGGACCAATTGGAAATTTTTCAGTGCTTAAAGATTAAATTTATTGCTAGAAGGCTATTACTTTCATTTATTTCAAATATTCCGGTGAGCTGTTTGGGATTCGTTTTTGTGGGTGCTACTACGAAATCAAAAGTTGCCACTAGGTGGCGCTACGTGCCCATATATTTGTGCATAGCTCTTTTGTATTATATGAGGCTGATGGACATGACTTTTCAAATGCACGGCGGTTCCGGATACACGCGACGTCTGTTTTTTCCAAGTTGGCACAATAAGAGTATAGATGTCGTGTAATCATCGTACGACAAAGAATCGAAATGCAAATCACAATAAGAGGAACAAATAAATGCCAGGCACAGACGAAAGGCTCCATGACACCGTCCGTGGTGAAATCGACCTGAGGATAAATGCTGCGCGGGAAAATATTGAAATAATTGAAAATTAAACATTGCCTATATTTTGGTCGGAATGATCGAAGGAAACAGGTATATATTTGAATGGTGCCGTAGACATACATGCGCCATATATACATCTACTTTTTTGCTGCAATTAGACAATTTTTTTTGTTTTTGTAGTACATAGTGATCTACACACTGCGGTATTTTAGTGGTATTAAAAAAATCTTATGAAAAACTTCACGCAAGTAATAACGTCTATTTAAGACATATTCGAATTGCTAACCAATCGCTGTTGACGTTTTCCGAGCGATTATTTTTTGAGCCTATTTGCAGAAATGCAAAACAGTGCTCTTTAGCAGGGGTTCCGCGGAACCCTAGGGTTCCTCAATACATGCAGTAGGGTTCCGTGAGTTCATGGGGTTCTTTAGGAGTTCCACGTTTTTTTCTCTTCAGGGGAAATCATTTTTTGCTTCAACATGTTGATGCTTCATTATAAATTATCTTAGACCATCGTGTCTCATTCAAACTCCAAGTAGGCTAGTTCGTTAAACAGGAGGTTTAGTCACAGTGCAGTTAATAGACAAACAGAAATATTTTCGATTATTGCGTCACTTTAGTCATTGTTATGCAACTGAATGTTAGCTACTAACAAGAACGCTATTGTTGCACCATAGTTACATGCTGTACCAAGTATGTAGATATTTCTCGAGACTAGAGAGAGTATATACCACAAACTAGAGTGTGAAACAAATAGTGTGAAACCCAACTTTTTAATATTTAGTCAATACAGATGAAGACGAAATAATAACAACGGTGAAGGTCAGGACGGCAATGAGCAAAGTAGTTCAAATGTAAAAAGAGGCATTTTCTGCTTTAACAACTATTAAAAACAAAAAAGAAGTTGTTTAAAGAGTGTAGACATGAGTATGAGAACTGAATTGAGCGCCGTGGAGCCACCATTCAAGAAGATT